>NW_015667272.1:22294-46892 GCF_001515625.1 Sinocyclocheilus rhinocerous
TTAATTAATGCATATTCATATTTATTTTGAACTACAGTAACATCTTCTGATTTCTCTCAACATGGGGACAGGAGAGCTGTCAGTCAATAAATTGGAAAAAAAGTAACTTGCGTTACTTATTTGAAAAAATAACTCAGATATTCTCTTGTAAATTAAAAAGTAATGCGTTACTTTACTAGTTACTTGAAAAAAGTAATCTGATTACATAACTCGCGTTACTTGTAATGCGTTACCCCCAACACTGGTCACAGGCGGTAAATAGTGGAGCGCGCAAAGGAGAGATGCGAGGCACGAACACTGTTCAAGGTCTCCATTAATTCCTGCTTGTAGTAATTTAATGTGTATATATTTTGAAAACATTGAATCGTTATAGAAATCGCGATTCATTCGATTCTTAGTGTTTTAAATCGATTACTGTCCGAAATCGGCGATTCAAAAATCCATGTTCAAGATCGATACATATGCATCGTCAGGGTTTGTAATCGATGCATCGAGAAAACGAGTGAATCGTTACACCCCTAGAAAGTGCCCAAGCAACATTGCTCAAAAAAGTTGCCCCGTGTATCATCAGCATAAAACATTTTATTTTTTTACATTTATGTCAAATGTTATTTTATTATTTATGTACTATCAGTATTTATTAATATTTCAAATTAGTTTTATTTGTATATTTTTAAGTTTTATTTGAATTTTAGTTTGTTTATGTGCTTTTGTCATTTTTAGTATTTTTTTTGTTGTTGTTGTTGTTGTTGCTTGTTTAAATATTTAGCTTTAATTCAGTTTCAGTTTTATTAAGTTTAGTACTTATACCAGTTAGTTGCTAAGGCAACATTCCTAAAGGGATGGTCGCACTAAACTTTTAATTCCATTGATTTTCATTTATTCATATGTGAATGCTGGAGACTGGAAACACAAGCTCGTTCAAAAAAAAAGTTTTTTTTTTTTGCAATTTGCTGCTTTACAAAAGTCACTTTTAGTTAAACTCTGACCTGTGAAATTTGTATTACTTGAAGACGTGTGACCATTAGAAGATCGATATGTCATGCCGTGACCTCTATATAAATTAGATTATATATTTTTGAATATATTTATTTATATTTTTTTATGGTGAATTAGTTTTTTTTTTTTTTTTTTAAACATGCCACTGATCGTGACATCATATCATGACTATTGTAGTGTCCAAAGAAATTGTGTGCCCAAAGTCTAGTGTGACCATGGCTTAATTTTTATTTAACCTTTTCATATAATTAAAAAAAAATATTTCAGCATTATTTCATTTAACTAAACCAATTTTTAATAGTTGTAGTTAAAATAACAACACTGGAAATGTCAAACTGTTTGCCTTTTTTTTTCTTCTTTTTTTTTTTTTTTTCTTTCTGTTCAGTAATAATCTTAAAGGAGTTTGATGTATAATGAATTTCCTCTTGTTCACTCTAGTTCATGGACCTGATTGAGGCTTGTGATAAGCAACCGTCTGTAGGTGAGCTGCTCAGTTCCTTTAATGAGCAGAGCGTGTCAGATTATCTTGTGGTCTATCTGCGGCTGGTGACCTCTGGGTACCTGCAGAGAGAGGAAGACTTCTTCCAGCACTTCATAGAGGGCGGCCGCACCGTTCGAGAGTTCTGCCAACAGGTGACACTGAACAACGCGTCATTTCTGACTGACTTGTGTTGTAATTTTGAAGATGTGATTACATTTCAACCAGTTCTTGTAGAGTAAGCTGGTCTTCAATGACTTTGCAACATTTTAAACCGACATGTCATTCTGTTTTGGCCAGGAGGTGGAGCCCATGTCCAAAGAGAGTGACCACATTCACATTATAGCCCTGGCTCAGGCTTTAAACGTGTGCATCCAGGTGGAGTACATGGATCGAGGAGAGGGAGGAACAATCAATCACCACATCTTCCCTGAAGACGGAGAGCCCAAGATTTTCCTCCTCTACCGACCGGGCCACTACGACATCCTGTACAAATAACAGATCTGCACCTATTGCTGCTAAGGCCTCGTCTGTTTCTGTGCTGTGGGTTTGACTCTTAACTCTAAACCTGTGAAATGTGAACACGAGAGCCGAGAACTCAACTTTGCAATTTCCTGTCAAAACCCCCTAAAGACTCTTAAAGAATTTTGGAGAATCTGTTATAACAGGCACTGGACATTGTACAGTTTTCTTTGAATAACCTGCATCTTTCAGTTGTGTATATACAGTATATGGTTATTTCATTTAGTTAGTTTTTTTTTTGGTTTGTTTCTTGTAACTGCCTGTCGTTTGTGATAGGAATGGAATTGCTTTACCATGTTTGACTGTATTTGACTTTCATGAGAATAAAAATAACTTGCAGTAGTCATAGTTTGGATAGCCACATTATTGTTTAATGTGTGTAGGTTTAAAAAAAAAAAATCCCAAATGGTCTTTATTTAAATCAAAAATGGTGTGTCCATGCTGCAATTTAAGCTGGACATGCACTGACAAAAACCCACGTGGTTCTTCTCACAGAAGACTGATGAAGGATCTTGCCCCAACTCCTTTTGCTGGCAGCACTTCCACAGAATCACAGAATGAAGGAGGGATGAAGACGTTTGGGTCCTCGATTCCCTCCACTAGGTCAAAGAAGCTACAGAAAGAAGAAATGGGTTAACAAATCTTGTCTTACATGTTGGTCTTTAGATGTATTTGAACTTGGTGACTTTTAATTTGCTTCTAAGGCTTTATTGATCCATGGGGTAATCAAGGTATTGAACATAAAACGCATGGACAAAAACAAATGGGTGGTTGTATGAAATAATTGGTAATTGGAAGAAACACAATCCAAAATGGTGAGATAAACAAGAAAGAGTATTCCAATGGGGTTTATACACTCCCATTCTAAAAGTTTGGGATCATAAAGATTTTTAATTTAAGAAGTCTCTTACACTCATCAAAGTTGCATTTATTTGATCAAAAATACAGAAAAAATATAGTAATGTTATGAAATATTATTGCAATTTAAAATAATGGTTTACTATTTTAATATACTTTAAAACATAATTTATTCCTGTGATGAAATTTGAGCATCATTACTCCAGTCTTCAGTGTCACATGATTCTTTTGAAATCATTCTAATATGCTGATTAATTATCAATGTTGGAAAGTTTTTGCTGCTTAATATTTTTTTTGGAACCTGTGATATATTTTTTCAGGATTCTTTGATGAATAAAAAGTATAGCATTTATTTAAAAAAAAAAAAAATTTTTTTAATAATATACACTACCATTCAAATGTTTGGGGTTGGAGTAATTTTTTTTTTTTTTTTAAAGAAATTCATATTTTTTTCAGCAAGGATGTGTTAAATTAATAAAATAAAAAAAGTATAACAGGTTCCAAAAGAATATTAGACTGCAAAACTGTTTCCAACATTGAAAATAAATCAGCATATTGAGCAATGATTTCTGAAGGATCACGTGACACTGAAGACTGAAGTAATGGAAGATGAAAATTCAGCTTAGCATCACATGAATAAAATATATTTTTTCAGTATATTAAAATAGAAAAATGTTATTTTAAATTGTAATAATATTTCACAAGATTACAGTTTTTTTAATGTATTTTTGATCAATAAATGCAGACTTGAGTGTAAGAAACCTCTTTAAAAACATTAAGAATCTTATTGATCCCAAACTTTTGAACAGCAGTGTGTGTCTATATATATACACACACACACACACACATATATGTACAGATGCCCTATATTTGAATATAAATATTTAAAATGTTTACTCAGAGACTATTAAGGTTATGTCTGCATCCGAGAGCCATTCAGCATCCTTGTCATTGTCATTGAAAAAAAAAAAATTTTTTTTCTCATGCTTGAGGAAATCTTGTACAGCATTCATGAAGCACACATTTTGTTTTATTTATGTGCATGTTATTCTTGCATGAAGACAGCCTTGATCAGAGGAAGAGGAAAGGCAAAGTAAACACGTTTAATTGGTTAAGAGAGTCACTGTTGCATAATCTCCTGTTGTTGTTCATCAGTACACTACAAATGTGGTTAGGTTAAGGACAAGATTGCAGACTAGATTACAGAAGTATTATCCATGGGTTTTGGGTTTTAATGAAAAGCAGAGTTAAACATGGTCACAGTCTCTGTATGGGACAGGCCAGCCTTACTTTGTCTGTTCAGCCTACTTGACTAACCTTGTCATGACGCTTAATTCCCCTTTCTGTGTGAAATCGAGGATGTAGAGAGGCACACAGCCAAGCGCAGTGAACGTCAGCAGGTAGTGTTCTACAGAGAAAAATACCAAGAACATAAGCCAACTAGCAAGGGAAGGGACTTTTATATTGGTTTACTCAACCTAAAATGTTAAGCAACTTATCCATACACACGCATATAACACTTTACTTGAGGGACCAGTTCTCACTATTAACTAATTGCTTATTAGCATTATGCGTATTACAAACATATCGATTTACAAAACACATATTAATGCCTTATTCTGCATGACCATATTTTAGAGCCCTTAATTCTACCTTATAACTAAACTTAAAACTTAATAACTACCTTACTATCCACTAATAAGCAGCAAATTAGTTTATTAAGGCAGTTAATATGTAGTTAATAGTAGGAAGGGAATATATAGATGTAGATGTATAGACCAAAAACAGAAGTTTAGCATATAGCATATAGAATTTACATACTATATGCTATATGTGTCTACTGTGTACAGTATATATAAATATACACACATATATGTAGGCCTATATATTAAAAAAATATTTGTATTTATATATATTTATACTTATTATATATTATATATAAATTATATTTTCCTTACTATATATGTATGTGTGTATATTTATATATACATAAATATACACAGTACACACATATAGTATGTAAACAAACTTTTGGTAACACTTTATTTCGATAGTCCACTTTAGACATTCTATTAACAGTAAGTAACTTTGCAACTACATGTCAACTAGCAGTTAGTAGAGTATTAGTAGACTGTCTGCTTAATATCTTCTAACACTTTCTTTGTCAACTTATTCTACTAACCCTAAACCTACCCTAACAGTCTACTCTGAGAGTTAGTAGACATGTAGTTGCAAATGAATGAGAATTAGTTGACATGTAGTTGACATGTAGTTACAAAGTTACTTATAGTTAATAGAATGTCTAAAGTGGACTATCGAAATAAAGTGTAACCAAACTTTTATTTTGAATGCGATTAATCGCGATTAATCACGATCAATCGTTTTGCAGCCCTAATTTTTATACATTCGTGTTATAGCCAGTGCTGGGTGTTAAAAACCTGACTGAGAATCATCATGCAGCATAACGGCGCACATTACCTTGTGTTTCCTCCACTGTTCCATTCCAGTTATTGACCAGCAGTCCTTGTCCTGGTAAAGAGCTGCTACCCAAGACCATTTGATTCAGGAAATGGGCATCATGGGGAACCCCAATATGTCTGAATGGTTCCTTTAATGCTGTCTTAATGCAAGTTTGGTTGTGGTAGTGGATCTCATAGCTGACTCCCTGTTGAGAGGAGAACAAACTCAAGAGTCAGCAACCCAATGATGCATTTTACAAAATGTATGTTTTGCTATTTGTCCCTAAACTGTGGTACTTTACCTCTCTGAAGAGCAGAAGCCTGTCAACAAAGAAGGTCTGGTTGCCTTCCTTTCCAGCTGCAAGAACTCTGACATTCTGTCCGAAGGCATCATAGGAGAATTTCTCAAAAACACGTAAGTGGTGCCCAGGGATGAACTGTGTTGGAGAGAAAGCGAGAGAACACTTTCACATAACTCACAGTTAGCATTTGAATGAGGTAGTTTTGTTTTTGTAGCGATAAGCCAACTAGTAAAGGAAGTAAGAGCAAACTTTATATTGGTACATTGGTAACATTCAGGCCAAAATGACATGTTTCTCTGATGAACTTTCTCTTTTTTCAGACAAAATTGTTTAATATGCTTGTCAAGATGGCCCACTTACCGCAGTCAGTGTCCCCTCAAGCAAAGGTGGAGACTCTGGAAGTCAAGAGTGAGTGAAAAGGATCGAAAACAAGCATAAATTAATTTTTCATTCTTTCAACTGCTAAAGCTCTATAAAGTTTACTACAATGTGCAGGCAAAAGACAACAGGTCTTACTGCAGGGTTCAGGCTTCTGTGCACAGCTGCTGAGAATCAGGCTCAGGCAAACTGGGACCAGAAACAGGATCTTCATTGTTATTGTGGAGTGCTGGCAAACAGGAGCCAAAGCGACTAGCAGCAGTGTTTCCAAGTCCGGCTCTTCTTATATCGTTAGTTCCGGATCACCACTCCATGTTTTCAGTCTCACTGGGTCTTCTGGGTATCTGGCCAGTGCTTCAGTCCAATAGGAGTCTTAAAGGTGGCAAAACAACTTAACTGTATGTAATACTTGGAATATCAATCCTAATGTGAGTGCAAAATAGAATGAAAATTAAATATTTTTTAAGTTCCAATAATAGGAAATACTGTCAGGTGTCTCCGGAGATGATGGGTGACAGGTAAAACCTGAACTGGAGTACAACTCACCTTAGTCACATGATGAAGACTCAGCGTATTATGATCTCAGATTTGCTTGCCACAGGTCAATGTTCAAGTGCAGGTGCTAGTCATATAATAATTTACTGAGAAAAACAAGATCATCTGATGATATTGAAAACCAAAATAAATTGTTGTTGCACTCAGCAAAAACTGACACAATCTGATGATTATAACTTTCCAAAAAGGATATATCTGCTAAAAAAAAAACATTTTAAATGATCCTAAGCAGATTTGCTTTTCTCTCTGCCTGGTGCAGGCTGCTGGCTTGCTGGTTTTGGTTTTGGGCTAAACCCAAACCCAGCTAAGACCAGCAAATCATCAAAATTCACAGCCGTACCAAGAAAATTAAAATAGCAAAGAAAACAAAAAAAAGCAAAACTTCTTACATCTTAATGTAACTTAAATACCTGTGCCATTCCACTGCCAATGTAAATAACATTCTGACTGCTGTCCATCTAAAGTTTACTGGGGTAAGTAAGGGTGAATCAAGCCTCAGCATGTTGAACACATTTTAGTGACTGCACAAGGCCACATCAAAGAAAACACTTAAGGGTTAAGTACTTCATTTATAGAGTTCTCGTGTTCTCATGCACACACCTTTCCCTTTGACATACAGATGTATACAGTCTGGATTACTGTTTCGATTACTTTTTTACTGCAGTCAAAGTACGACAAACTGTTCATCTGTCAGGAGATCCATGCAACTCATATGACATTCGATGTGGCTTCTTTGATCACAGAAGCTGTAGAAGGTTACTTATTGTTGGGTTCAAGAATAAACACATAGTAAGTTGAACATAATTTAGTGTGATATTTTATTTCATTCAATCTGCTGCATTAAATGGCCTGTAATTACAGTTTATCTGAATTCTTGGCAGGATCAAAGCATTATATTCAGGGTTTTGAGGCTGGAGTCACCAAACTGGTGATTTAGCACAGATGAATCCCGCACATTTTATTTCACATACCGTTTTATTATCGTAAACCTTTGAAGTTGCAATAAATGCTGAACTCTCAGTGCACTATAGTGCACTCACTAGTGAGTGAGATCATTGGCAGAGTGTCCACTAAAGATCATTAGTTAGATCTGGACTTTTCCTCTTCTTGCTCATTCAAACTCTGTTATAGCCCCTGTGATGTTATTAAAAATGTTGATTAAAAAAAGAAACGCAGACAAGGAGGGTTCAAGGGTTCAAGAAATCTGAAGTTTTGTTTTGTTGTTTTTTTTGTTAAAGGGCAAGTTCACCCATTTTCAACCAGTTTTCAACATTTGTATTGTTTCAATGTCTGTATATAAATAAATGAGCAATGTGTATTATTTTTTCTTTGTTACCTGCACCAAGACTTATGACAGCTCCGAACTACAGATTGTTCTTCTGCATTTTTGTATCCCCATGGATAGTGTAATTGAGCCCAGTGCAGTATGGGTGTCGAAGTTTTCCAACCTTTTTTTTTTTTTTTTTGTCACTGCCCTTTTTCTATAGTCTTATAGCACCGATTTCAAAAGAAAACAAATGCGTTTCTACAGCATGGATAGCCAATTTTTATTAAAACCCCATCTTGAATTATCAGTGAATTATCCCTGCAAAGCCTGTTATTAAAGG
The DNA here is from genome assembly GCF_001515625.1 of Sinocyclocheilus rhinocerous. Taxonomy (NCBI): domain Eukaryota; kingdom Metazoa; phylum Chordata; class Actinopteri; order Cypriniformes; family Cyprinidae; genus Sinocyclocheilus; species Sinocyclocheilus rhinocerous. The sequence goes on from NW_015667272.1 coordinate 30,453, forward strand.
GTTAGTTCAACCAAAACTAAAAATTCCAGCATGACTTTATTTCTTTTGTGGAACATAAAAGATGATATGACTGAAAAATGTCTTTTTTTTAATCTCCATACATTAAAAATCAATGGTCAATGGTCGAAACTCTTTGGTTACCAACATTCTTCAAAATATATTCTTTTGTGTTCCAGAGAAGATAGAAAATCATATAGGGTTGGAACCACATGAGGTAAAAAGAATATATTTTCATTTTTAGGTGAACTGTCCCTTTAAAAGAGTTCTTGAAATGTAAAATGGCAGTAAAACTGTCTAAATGGTTCCTTTGAGGTGGGACTCCTTTACAAGGAGGAGGACCGTAATTCCAGTGCATGGAATGTGCAAAACTCAGCTCCAAGTAAATGACAAAGAGGTCTGTAATACCTGGATGAAGCTGTCTGCATTCGTCTCAATTGTAACTCTGTCATGACAACTCTCTGAGAGTTTTAGCATGGTAATATACATGGCAATGTTAACGTGTTTGGTCTTGGTGGAATAGATCTGCTATGCAGAGCAAGTACAGAAACTTGCTACTGCCAATAAATCCACAGACATTCTCTTGTGAGCATGTAAGAAATACTGCTGCTGCACATATAGCATAAAAGCAGAGCCGATCCTCCATATACGCAAAATACGCAAGCTGCGTAGGGCCCCCAAAACACCAGGGGGCCCCCTTGCTCTCAAAGATGATTTAATTTTAGTTTCGTTTTTTAATTTGGCCAGCGGTTATGAAAACATGAATGATTCTTTCTTTTAATGCGGTGTGCTGTTGCCCTTTCTACGTAAAAATCAGTCAAATCATGTAATGTGAATGTCATACAGTCTTGCTCGAGACTAAAAAACCGAGTTGAAAGAATACCGAGCCGCGGAAGAGACACTGTTTCTCAAGCGCTTTCCGCGAGCGCGATGCGAGATGGAGTGAAACACGGACAAATGCGTTTCATTCATTCGTTCATAACAACTCATTGCCAACACAGTTTTGCGTAGGGCCCCTAGAAGTCTATGATCGGCACTGCATATAAGAAATAATCATTGGCTGCTGAAGCGAAAGAAACCAATCAGGTGTGCCATGTGAATAATGATTGAGTTAGATCCTATCGGCCTGCGCCATCTAGAGTTTCATGACAGAACTTTGTATTTCATTTTAATTGTTAACATTATTTTTAGAATGTATTTGTAATTATTGATTATTAAAGTGATATTTATTTATTTTTCGCCATTTACGTATATGCTGCTGTCAATAATTATTTTAACTAAATACACAACTACTATTTAATTGGCAGACAGTGAAAAAAGTGCACCACAAAATGTAGTTATGGCATCACCCAGCAGGTAAAAAGTGTTTTACAGATATTTATATATCACTTCCAGCCACTTCCATGCCCCTTCCTGGTGTCCTCCACAGAAATTCTAATGAGTTTAAGTGAGTTTCAGGAGGTTTTGTTTTTTTCTGACCAATGGGAGTTTTCAGGGAATCACCTGATATTTGAGGTTGGTGCCACTAGTGGTGCAAAAATGACACACTTCACCTGCAAATAACCTTAGCATGTATGCGGGATGATCTAGATAACAGTTGTGTTGCATTTGGCTTGGCCACATGAGGCTTTTTTCTCATGTGTTGAAATAACCTGTTCATTGAGTGATTGATGTGTGCATTGCTTCATCACAGAGACACATGTGAACCATCAGATGCTGCACATCCCATTTTCACATGCACCCTCCGCCACACTCCATCAGAGATCATTATGTTCTGCCACGAATCAATGGAACACGATGGAGAAAAGTTGAAGCAAAAAGTTGTTGAAGCAGATCGTCTGAAGCTCAGGCTGAAGATCCTGAAGATACTGAAGATCAGGAGAAGAGATCATGCCTCACAACTTGTACTACACAGAAAAAAAGTACTTTCATATGCAGCATCTGTGTTGTGTTTGGAGTCTAGACTCCATTCAGCCTTTGTGTCATGATGAAGAGCAGCACAGGCAATTAAACATGTAGAGATAGTAAACCACCCCTCACGTGTTGTTGTTCACTAATGACCATTAGGGATTTCTGAGTGGAAACATGCATCATCCTGTCAAGTTTTCTTTGCCTTGCAATCAGAGAGCGTGATTATGACAGTTCACGTGTGGGAAAGTGTACAGTGTGTAATTAACACGCACATCTTGAAGTTGGTGGGAAAGCGGTGTTTTTAAACCACTGGAAGTGTCCAGCTGTCTGAGCAGAAGATTGATTTCAGAGACACACCTGCTTCTCAGGATCGGATGGTCTTAGAAGACAAGTTAATGACTAATAAGACTGTCCATAATAAAGAAAGGGAAAAGCTTTTAAAACACATCTACAAGTTCTTAGAAATGTACTCGTTGTATTCATGTTGGCTTTAGTATGGTTTTGAAAAACCATTTTCTAATAAAGTTTCAACTTAATGACTTAACAACTTAGTGAATATTGTGTACACATCTCAATCATTATTTTAAAAAATGAATACAAAAAGTTTACATGACATTTTACAACCTGAAACTTACCTGGCCTTGTCATAAAAGTCAATGTATCTGGTATATTTTGCATTAAAATATTTTTTTCTCAAATTATATAATAGTTTTATTTTTATTTTTTTTTGTAATATATTACATTTTTATACAATATATTTTTGTAATATATCCAGACACACCCGGATCCTAGTGTCCCCAAGAGAACCAACCATCTCCGTGTCAGCCAACAAGAGTGGACAGGAGGACAGAATGTGTGTGGTCTTTGCTTTAAACTTTGCGAGAGACGCCTAACTCTTCACATGCACTGAGGTGTGTCTTGTTATTATTCTGAGCTCAGGTTAGAAAGAAGTTGGCAAGTCCGGTTCACAGATTTTGTTGACCTCAGTCTGTTTTGGAGGCATCATGTCTGTGCATGTTACAACATTAACGTTTAGATACCTTGTCAGATGATGGAGTATTTATTTTCTTGTAGACTTTTTCCTCATTTTATGTAATTGGATGTTATCTTCATGTCTTTTTTCATGTCAAGTCTAGTCACGCTAACTTTGTGTTTCCAGTTCTGGATCGATAGTATCAAGTTGTCAGGTTGTGAAAGCCTTTTCTAACTCATGGAAATATTTACACATCTACATAGTAGTGATGCAAATGACATGCATGTATAGCAGGATCTTGTATTTACAGAGAAAAACAGGTCTTGGTTATGGTGGTCTATTTAATGGCTTTAGAGGGCTTCTGGGCACTGGTCAGCCAGGTTGGCTATGCTGGGAGACCAGTGGAGTACATTTTTAAGTATGTGTTCTATTTGTTTAAAGCATGACAATAGCTTATTAAAACAATGATTCAAAATGCACTTTTAAGTAAAGTAAAAACTTTGAAGATACAGCGTTTACGGTAGCCATTGACTTCCATAGTATGGAGAAAAAAATAGAATGGAAGTCAATGGCTACCATCTACTGTTTGGTTACTCACATTCTTCTGTGTTCAACAGAAGAAAGAAACTCATACGGGTTTGGAACAACATTAGGGTGAGTAAATGATGAGAGAATTAATGTTTTGGGGTGAACCGAAAGTGTTTTTTAAAAATATGCTTTTAAGATTTGAAGTACACTACAAGTGTACATTCAAAATATTAAGTGCACTTCTTTTTCACAAAGGCAGCTAGTCCAGCAGACCACCTTAAAGTGGATTAAGCTGTTATTTATGTTACTAGCAGATTGATCATGAATGTTTGTATATGTACATTTAAGAGAGCACTTTAGCTCAAAATGACAAAGTTTGACTGTTTTGATTATGTTGTTTGATTTAATTTTAGATTTAATTTGATTTCACAGTCTCTTGCAACCTGACATATATTCTGCTAAACTACAATGACATGGTAGTGTTGATTCAGTTCGTTCTTGTTATAAAGTCATAAATGAAATCTAAACATATTCCTTAACTCTACAACGCCAGGCGTATTGTGAAGTAAATTTGCCAGTTAATCTGAAATGTTTTGGTGCTGTATCTGAAATTAATGAGATCATGCTTTGGCTATCCAGCATTTGGCAATCAGTAGATGGGAACAGACAATGATGCCAAATCATCTAGGAAATGATTAGCACATTTTGAAGGTGAAGCAACATTTGGAAAGTCTGAGACCCAAACGCCTTTCATATCACGTTATCATCTGGAGACTAATATTCTCTTTTCCACACCTTAATCTTAAAATCAGAGCTCACCAGAGAGGAGAAAACCACAATGGTTCCGTTCCAAACATGCACAGGCTGTTCTTCCGCACCTTTGAATGATTAGACATCATATCAAACTCCCCTTGTAGTGGAGGAACCACATCACTCCCTTAAATAAAACTCAGAGGCAATCCATTTATCATTATGATTTATACCTTTTTCCCTGACGTGAACGAATAAAGAATGGAGCTCATGCCAACAACGGTCTATTTCAATGATTCACTGTCCATTCAGGTAGTGAGAGACGTTCCCAAGGACATACAACCAGATTTTCAGTGTTGCTGCTTCCAGGACGGAGGAAAGACAGATATGTATAAAATTTGATAACTGCCTTTGGCTCTAGAAACAAGGTGATATATTTCCTCCAGTCAATATACATCATTCTGTTTTTCCAATGTCCACCTATCCAGAATGCACTAAAACCAAAGACTCTCATGACAATTCATATAATATTTGCTACACTGGTGGCAATAAGAGTACGTTTTTGTATGATCTGCTCACACCCTGCTGAAGATTTGGTTTTGCAAACCAATACATTTTCATTCAGACCGTATGAGTTTATGAAATTGCCAACTCATATACTCATGAATTCTTATGATATCAGGTTCTACATCAATTAAAACGCCAGCCCGAGCACTTTCGCCAAACTTAGGAGACCAGCAACCACCTTAAAAGGCCTGTTCGCACCAAAACAAATGTTTTTCAAAAGAAATACATTTATCCTCATACGATCAGATTTAACAAGTTGTTGTTTTATGTAACATCACCAGCTCTGGGCATGTAGCTAAAAGCAAAAAAAAAAAAAAACTTACTGGTTGGCCAGTTTTCTTTGCAATAGAGTGGGAAAGAGTTTTAACCCTTCACCATAAAAAATAGATGTTGCTTTAATGTCATGCAAACGTTTGAATTAGATGCCCTGATAAAAATTTAAATGATCATACAAAATGTTCCTGACAAAGATTTGTGTGTGAGGCCTTTATGCTGGTTTAAGCTGTGTTTTTTTTAAGCAGGGTCACCACAGATGCTCAGAAACTACAGACATCAGGTGCCAAATTAATCTGAATTGTGCAAAAGTCCCTTGCAAGTTATCTGTAACATATCACTTACTTGATACCTGCCAAATACTGGATGCAGTGAGCTTTTAAATTCAGCTCTTCGCATTAGAAAAAACTAGGTGAACTCTAGATCAGTTTTTTTACACTATAGTCTCAAGACATTAGCACTTTTATGAATAGCTGAAGTAACTGAGTTTAGAAAAATAAGCTCTTTCAGATGTTGTTTAAGGCTACTCAATACTATACTGCTTTCATAACTACAGCAGAGATCCCCACATATATGACGGTTAGAGATAACATACTCAGCCAGTTTTACTGTATTTGCCCTGTAGAATCAGGCAAGTAATTACCTCTTAAAGTTGTAAGCGTGAAACTTAAAACAGGTAGGCCGCAGTCCACCTACTATTAAGTTACCATGGAATGGTGTGTTCAAGTTTACTTGGTAGCTCCTCAACAATATAGTGAGGCATATGTTTCATGTTTAGGCATGTCAGGATTGACCAAAGAGTGCAGAAACACATAAAACTGAGAGCTGATCAGGGTCAACGAGTGGAAAGCAAAGTGTTGGCGATGATGGGCCCCAGATGAATGTCTTGGAAATGTCTCACAAGACACAAAAATTCGCCTCTTCGACAGTGAAACTCAGATGTGTGCAGCTGGAGGTACAAGCTGTTGTGAGAGAACCATTCTGACCTTGTTCCTCAGCCTCCTCCATCTGTCCGTGCCGTAATAATGTCACACACACAAGTTTATAATAATCCGTAACGCACACGTTGTTTCGCCCTGAAAAGTGAGCCACAGACATGGGCAATCATTAGCTAAGGTGAACATACATAAAATTTATCCTCAAGCAGACTTTGCTTCCTCTAGCCCATATTAAAAAAAGCCCACAAAGCTGTAACGTTACCTATAAATGCTAAAAGTGGTTGCATGGCTTTATCCGCCTTATTTTTTTCAACTTCACTTTTCTGTGAATATGCGAGACTTCCGATTCATCAGCTGCGCAGGTAAACAACAAGAATAACAAAGTGCAATAAACGGTTTAAGTATTTGCTCAACAAACCAGTCTACAATTACTAAGTTAATAAAATAATATACCAAACTTCAGTGTGCAACTTTAAGCAGCATAACTCACTGTTTTATAAAGATAACGTACCTGAAAGAAGCTGACTGACACCGGAAGTCTCACACATTCAAGGTTAAAATACCGCTTAACGTTAAAAATGAGGCGAATAATCGATGTGTAACAGCTTAAGTAATTTACATAGCCTCCGAAATCACACTTTTGTGCTAGCACTAAACGTCTACATGAGCACGTGTACATTCTATGTAAATTACGATTTTTAAAAAACCTGTATAAAGCTTTCATTCCATTAATTGTTAGAATCAAACATTTAGCCTAAATAGTATTTAGTAGATAGTACATAAATAGTATTTGTCAAAATGGGTAATATGTATTCTACCTATTTAAAAAAAAAAAGCAGAAAATCATCTGGGTGCACATAGCCCGTCTAATAAACTCACAAAAATCACAAAGAATGAGTCGCTTCCCAGCATTTCTGGTTCTGTGTCTGTTGGAAAAGACTTTTACCATGGGTTTGTTCATTGAGCTGTAAAAATCTATAGCCACACAGACGAGACAGACAACAGGTCAGATATGGGCATGTGTCAAAATGATACCAAGAAAGAATTATTTTCTCATATGAACAGGTGTTTTCATTTTATTTGTACAATCTATGACAGTCGTGTGTGTTTGTCTCACTTTTTAAAATCTTCTAGCATTTCCAAGAATGGACATGGTGGGGGAAAATATTCCTTTTTTTATTGCTGAATGTAAAAAAAACAAACAAACAAACAAAAAAAAACACTTCCACTGACTTGAGGGGGGGAAAAATCATCTGCTGCGTGTACCATGCACCCATCTAACCTTGACCACAAGGACATGCAGAGGTGAGGTGTTTAGACGTTTCAAGCGGGGGGAAACGAAATAGAAATAAACTGGCAGGACATAACCGTTGAGTAGCGATATCACATTTAAACTAACTAGAGCACGGTCTTTTTTGGCATTTCTCAAACATACAAATAAGACCCAAAATGTAAGGAAGAAAGGTAGGGGATCAAAATAATTTCTGCCCAAACTTCAAACAAAACATCTCTTCATTTAAAAAAAAATGAAGTGCTGTCCATTGTGCTGTCATAACACAGCATTACACCCCTTTTATCAGGACTTGTACATTGTTTTTTCACCAAAAAAAATCACAACTCATCTCTTTTTTTTTTATAGAAGAAGTGCATGAAAACATATTTATCACGTAGTTCTAATCTTACTCCGTTATTTGGTGTTGATTTTCTGTGCCAAAACCAATTGACTTCACCTCCCTCAACATATTATTCTTTACATCTTTACAACAAGGAGGCAAGCTGATGCTGACTGTGGACGCTCTTTGTAGAAGGGAAGAGTTAAAACAGCTGATTTTAGTACACTTCATCTCAGACTTATCCATACTGACTGTTTCTTAATGTAGGAGTATTTTCATCCAAACAGAGTCAGTCAGTGCAGCTGTTTCTGGTTTGGTTTGGGCCCAGTGAGTGCTTCAAAATGGACACGGAGTTACATATGAAAAAGAATGATAAACTGATGGTATAGCATTCAATATAAAATAATAATAATAATAATGACCTGCACTATTTGGTGTCTTAGATTAACTGCGAATATATATTAAATAATTATGAAACATGTGGAGCTAATGAAAAACACTGACTTAAAGTTAAACAACATGAAACAAGTAGTCTCCACATTACACACAAAAAAATGAAATGCATTGGAACACAAGTAGAGTATAAAGTTTGCATATTTTGGTATTTTAATGACCCCTAATAATTTTCACAGCTATTTGTCTTGTCATTTGAGACTGTGTTTTTGTTTGTATGTGATTGCGTGTTCGGCACAGGAACTTTTCAGGGCCGTTCACATAGGACACATTCGAACATTAAAATCAGCTAAATCCTGCACAGAACTGAAAAGAGTATCATAACCCAACCCATGAATTGTTGTTAAATATAAACATGCTCATCACACCCTCATGTTCATTTGATTGGTCTGTTATTTTTCTATTTTTCACTGATACTCATCCACTCTTCTGCATGCCAGAGTTGAACTTGACATGGCGTCTGAAAATGTGACATTCATGGCACAAACAAAATTTTAAAAAAATGTGCACTTATGCTGCAATAATATATTTTAAAGGTATTGTGTATATATATATATATATATCTGTGTACTGTATGTATGTGAAAAATGCTATTTGTTTCTTTATACACCATATTCCAAGGGTTGGGCCTTTATGATCACAAGTCGGAAATATCAAATAGGAATATCCCACTTCTGAATGGAATGCATCAAACAAAGCAACAGTTGAAAAACTACACAAACGTGTCCTGTGTGAACGGTCCCTTTACTCTCCCTGTCCCAAAGTACCAGGACCAATTGGTGGAGCGGACACATCCATCAGCCTGATGTCAGTCTCTCTTCAGTCCTGCACTAGAGGAAGATGTGCTGTGGAGTGAGGTCCTGAGACGCTGTGAGGCCTTCCATCCCTCCCGTCTATCTCTCCACTGGCCGCTCTAACCGGATGGATGTGCTGATAATGAGGGCGATTCGTCTGAGTGATGGGAAAGTGGGTTGAGTGGGAGAGACTATATGTTCTTTATTTCTTTGTTATCTGTCAAAAGCTATTAGCACTGACAGCCCGGCCCACGGCCCCCTCACATTTAACCCACAAGCCCCTTTGGAAAGAGAAGGCTTCCGTGTGACAAACCTCAAGGTGCGGTCACATTAGCGAAAATTTGAGGGCAAAAAACTCACCGCTCACACAGGAGTCACTTTCAAACCAAACAGTTTTTTGTTGGTCAGTGCAGCCAACAAACCTCAGCTGAAATTCACATTGAAATGACTGGATTTTGCCCACGAAAATTCGCCGAACAATGGTAAATGTGACCGCACCTTTACCCTGTAGGGATGCAAAGCAAGTCAAGGCGGTGCATCTGTAAGACGACATCAAGTGTACATCAAGCGCAAGTCTACACAACAGCAGCATATTTCTCAGAGCCACAGTCATTTCGAGGCCTCTCGCATTTGGTCGTTCACACTCACACACGCACAACTCTTACTTTTTTTCCCCCCGAACCCCCGATTGCATTTGTCATCGATTTCCTGTTGGCAAAGCAACATGATCATAGAACATCTCTGTGGATCAAATTCATGTAAACATACACCTTATGTTAGAGTGGTTTATATTGCATGACGGTGGGAGAGGGGGGGGGATGTCACAGTTCAAATGGGGGTCAGCTCCCAAAAGAACACAACCTGGAAAGGAAAGTAAGGAAAAAAGGCCAAAAAGAGACAACAAAAGAGTAAACGAGTATAAAAAAATGAGGCGTCCGTATAAGAAAGGCTACAAAAAACTCCACTGGCCCTCTGGCCCTCAGCATACAGCAAAAGGCACCACAATATTACTCTATTTTTTTTTTTTAAGTTGTGCGAGTATAAAAAATGAGGCGTCCGTATAAGAAAGGCTACCCACTGGCCCTCTGGCCCTCAGCATACAGCAAAAGGCACCACAATATTACTCTATTTTTTTTTTTTAAGTTGTGAAAAAATTGGCACATCTTTTTTATGCTGTAAATCAAAATGTACATATAAATAGAGTTTTCCCTATAAAAAAAGTCTTTGCTGTTAACTAGTAGACAACTTTTGCTAAAATGAAAATAAATATTTCATTTGTTTATAATATCTGTCAGTTATATAAAATAAAAATATTTCTTATAGGTGCATGTCTATAGTAGATCGGTTTTTGTGGATAGGTGGCGGTCTCTCTAGTGGGGTGCATTGTCCAGTTTGGAGCGCGAGTGCGTCAGTCTGGTCTGTGTGTTGGCGCGTGGCCCGTGCCGCCCGCTCTGGGCGTGAGAAGTCTGCATGTCGGGCACGGGCCTGTAGAGGGTGGTGGGCTCGGTGGCGTTCATGTTCTGCATACTGAGGAAGGGCGTGCTCTCACCTTCCTCCTCCTCCGAGTCACTGTCTGACAGGCAGCTGCGCGAGCCTAAGTCCCGGGAGGGTTGGTAGCCGCGTGGCGCCACGTGACCGTTGAGTCTGGACCTGCGCCAGCTCCGACTGCTTCTCTTTGGTTGCTCCATCGAGGAGAGGTACTCCTGGGTGCTCTCGTACTCTTCCTCCTGAGTCAGCCGGTAGGGGCTGGATGGAAGGCTGCCGGTGCTGTCTCGCAGGTAGCTGCCGCGCTGCTGCTGCCGGTAGGGCTCGTGGCCCCGGGCCTCATGCAGGGGCACCTGGTAGCGCCGCAGCAGCGGTTGGTCCTCCTCCGGTGGGTAGGGGGTGTGGGCGGCGGGGGGCAGAGACATGGCGTGGCTGGCGTTGGGAGACGTGATCTGGAAGGTAGGCACCTGCGGGGGCAGTGAGTAATGGAAGTCCACGGGAGACAGGCGAGCTGGAGTGGTCAGCGCCGACACGTACCTGTGCCGAGAGAAGGGCAGGGAGAGAGAGACAGCAGAGAGAGGAAGAAGAGCGAGCAAGAGCGGGAGAGAAGAAGGTTGTGTGGAACAGATATGCACGTCAGTCAAACGTCTCAAGTACACATACTGTAAAAGCGAAGGGACCCACCACCGAAAAAGAAGTTGCATTCAGGGGTTCTCAAACTTTTCGGGTCACCCACATAACTGAATGAAACCATTCACTTTAGGATCTCACAAGTGGCAAATCATGGAGACATGGATTTGCATGGAGATTACTATCCATCAAGGTTGGATCGATAATTGGTCTTTGTTCCGAAATGTAATTAATAATAAAAACACACTACCATTCAACATTTTGGGGTCTGTATGACTTTATTTTATTGTTTTTACATTTTTTTTGAAAGTCTCTCATGCTCACCAAGTCAGCATTTATTTGATAAAAAATAGAGTAAATCTTTAACATTGTATAATTACAATTTAAGATAACTATTTACTATTTAAATATTTTTCTAAAATGTAATTTATTCCTGTGATGGCAAAGCTGATTTTTCAGGAGCTATTGTTTCATTCTGAAGTTTCACATGATCCTTCAGAAATCATTCTAATATGCTGATTTGCTGCTCAAGAAACATTTCTTCTTATTATCAATGTTGAAAACAGTTCTGATGTTCATTTTTTTTTTGGGAACAAAACCAGCATTTGTTTGCAATATAATTTTTTTGAAACAATTTAAAAGTCTGTACTTACACTTTTGTTCAATATAATGCATCTTTGTTGAATAAAAATATTAATTTCTTTTTGTTATGGTAATGGTAATATACAGAATATATTATACATTTAGAAAAAGATATAAAATAAAATAAAGTAATATTTCATTGACTAATAAACTTGCTCAAAAAAACAAAAAACGACAACAAAAAACAATACAATACAGTATTTCTTGTGCTTCTGACCACACATGGGTGACCTCAAGCTTGAGAACCTCTTCCTCAAGTACCCCCATTCATGGAGAACCTTGAATTTTAGGCCTGGAAAAGTCAAGAAAATCATTCAGTCTTTTAAAAAGTTTTTTCCTAGTTATACTCAACTTGCTCTGTGAGTGCAACCACTCTACTGAATAATGGATAATTAATGAATATCCACTGGTCTAAAGGTGTGGGATCCCTGTTCTGTGTCTGCTGCCCATATGCAGTGCTCCTGCCTTGTACTTTTGCAGTACTGTATCAATTTGCGCCCACCTTGCTATGGCACTAGAAAAAGGATAGTATGCGCACTAAGACATGGCGGCTGAAAGCTCAATAGCAAACGACAGCAGATGTACACACTACAGGAACAAATGAGGCCACGTCAAACCTCCCAGTCTTGGCTTAGCATTGTTACTGCAGCATGCCACCAGATGGATGACAGCGCTTGCCTTACGAGTTCCCTTCCATTAGCGTAAATCATGCTACACTTAACCATGTACGCGGGTAATTTTCCTTGATGCCTTTGACAGAAAAAAAAAAAAAACCTCCCTATCTGCGCTTGTTCCTTTGACCTGTGCTGTGTGAGTTAAAGTGAGCGTGCCCTGAGAGAGGAGGCCACAGTCAAACTGGAGCAGATAAATTAACACTGGCTGCTCTGTCACAGATTTGCAGAGCCTGAGGGCAGATAGCCGTATGCACAACAGCTCAGTCAGCTGCAGAGCAGGAGAGAAGGTAGAGAGGGAACTAGTGCAGAGCAGAACACCAGAGACCTGTTTCACCCCTGAGATAACGTGTTGTTCGGCTCTTGTTGACTTAATGAACCCCTCACGGTATAAATTCTCCTGTTTTGGCCCCTGCATGGTGGCGTGGGCGTTTCGCAGGCGAGAGATAACTGTAAATACAGCTGGCCATGGGCTAGAATCTCTCTGCCTTGATACAAATAATGCGTATCTGGAGCAGCAAAGCTTTGCTTGACCCCGACTCCCTCTCTGACACTCTCAGCTGGGCCAGAGCATCTGCACGGTTTGCGCAATGAGTTTTACTGTTATATTCTTCACGGTATGCAGTGTGCAATTTATACAATGACTTTTGAGGGGTCAGCTTTCTTATTTCTTATGCTGATTTATCAGTTTTATCAATGATATTATTATAATACTGTAAACTAATTTTATTAAGTTGCATGGGCTGTTAAATTTTTCTTTGGAGTTCAGGTTTTAATTAGAAGGGTCGGAGCACCCCCAACCCTCCCTGTAATGGTACGTGCTGTGAATATTTGCTATTGAATCTTTCACGCCACCCATGCCAGTCCCCAGGGGTAAAGGAGACTGTGCAGTGAAACGCAGAGGAGTCTTACTGCACACACTAAAATAGTTCTCAGTGCCATGGCTGCAGAGAGGGGGCGCTCCTGCGCACCTGTCGCTATGCGGAGAGTCCCCAAGCGAGTCGAAAGAGTCGCCGTACTGCAGGGCCGGCCGGTGGGGCTCAGTAAAGCCACAGTGTGCGGCACGCCTGGCCCGCGCCTCCATGCACGCAGGACTGTTGCATTTACTGGTCCCCACTGAGGACGACATCATGCCGGAAGGACAGTCGGAAAGGACGCTGTCTGTTCGCTCCAGACTCCACGTTCTCCCTTCATGTCTGAGAAAGACAGAAAGAAAGAGAGAAAGAGAATGGAAGAAAAGGGAAGGAAAGAAAGCAGGATAGAAAAAGTGCACAAGATGCTTAACCCAGTGGTTCTCAATGTGTAGGGGGACGGGAGGCTTTCCAGGTTCTTAGATTTCTTTCATTTCCTTTGGCTTCACAAGAGTATAATTTCACAAGAAGATAGAGCATATGGAGTCATATCAACTACTTTTATGTGATTTTTGAAACTGGACAGTTGGTCACAATCCTCTCATGTCTCATCCATCTCAGTTTGTGTTCCATAGATAATTGTATCACGATGAGGCCAGTGTTATTTTAGTACTATTTATAAACTATAATATTTTTAATTTTTATAATCGCATTTTAATTTTAATTACATGTTTAGTCATTGTTTTGTACTTGTGTCATTCTTTTTTAAATATTAAGTATTCATTTATTTTTAGTTAAATTACAATTTATATTTAGTTAAAAGTTTTTAGTTAATTTTTATTTAATTTTTTGTTTTTGAGTAAGCACCTTTAGTACTTCTTTTAGTAACTTTAATTTCAATCAATTGTCAAGGCAACATTTCTATTTTTTCAGTGGTTTAAATGTTCTTCTAATATTTACATTTAATTTCAACTTTATTTCAGTTAACAAAAGTTATTTTTAAACCGTTTTAGTTCTTAGAAGCGATTAAAAACGCTGCATGAGGGTAAATAAATTATGGCAAAAGTTTGATTTCTGGGTTAACTATTCATTAGATTTATCTTTTAATTGAATTATTTATATAAATTTTTTTATATTTTATACACAAACTTAATTATAATGTAGGTCCACTGACAAGAAATTATTTTTTTAAACTTATAGGCAATTCATTATTCACAACAGTGAAAACTATCAAAATTTAGTAGTGCTTTTTTTTTTCTCCAAAAACTGACAGATGAAAAAAGACATTTCCATAATACCATAACTTGACAAAACAACAGAGGCCAAGAATGCTGCACTGGTCTCTTCACGCAATCACCGGTGCTCTTTGGATATTTGGAGGTGAATCTCAAACTGAGAAGATGAAATACTCCAAGGCACTCGTATAGTAAAAATAAAAAGCCTTTCATTTACTGGGCTAAGTCATTAAAACAGTTAAAAGTGTAGATCTACGCGTTTCCATTACTTCACTGCTAATTTGCTGTATGACAAATCACAGTCTGTCAAAAACTTCCCCATTATTCAACAAGTACTACACATGCTAACAAAATTGGCCAACAATGCGGTTGTTTGATTACAGTGGAAGTGTTAAGGCTGCACAAAGTTTGCTCTAGTTACAAAGTAGTCATGACAGAACAAAATGAGAACCACTGGTTTAACCCATATGTGTGTAAGAATCCGTTTGAGTGAAAAGCGTGAAGCCGGAGGCCTGCGAGGTGATCATGGTGTATAACCTCTGAGTTTCTCTGCACTCACTCACTCACTCACACCTGCGGCTTGATTCTAAAAGGAATGAATAATGGCTGCTGACTCGGATTCCAGCGGGACAGTGGAAGGGAAAGAATGCTGAATGACATGAAAACAGACGTATGACTCTGGTAGGGGGCAACTAGAGCATGACCCCTGGTTCTTGATGAATCTACACACACAAATCCTCTGCTCATTTGTGGTCAAACATGCCACGCTGTCAGGAATGTACCTGTGAGTGGAGGAATGAGCCCGGGTGGAGGAGTTGTGGGATCTGGAAGACTGCCGGCTGCCAGGAAAAGGTGCCTCTGCTCCATGTCTAATGACTCTCTCAGTCGCCGGTACATTTTTGGAGATATACTGCATTTGGGAAAGAAGAAAAGAGCCCTTCAGTTACTGACAGAAGACATTACATCACAACACATTCCATTTATTAAGAAGAGTGACATACATCTACCATGGGTATCTCCTCAGGACCAGGTCCTGGGTGATTGGGTCCGTTGGCCAGGTTGCGGTTGGGATGATCCACATAAATGTTCTGCCTCAGATGATTGTGCATCTTCTTCCTCTGTTTCCTGGGGGGGAGGCTACAGTGAGGCAGTGTCACTCTCTCAGACACTGGCCCAGAGTCACAATCATCACGTCACATTTCAAAAAGTCTTTCTACCGCTCAATGCTGGTGCTAGAGTTACAGCTAAAAAATTTTAACATTCAGTTTGGTTATTTACTGTATAATGACCCAAACAAGTATTCAGACACTTAAGCCACACTTAAAACTGCAATTTCATTAGATAATAAAATATTAAACCAAGTGGCATCTGAAAACAGACCGTTGCTCTTTATTTAAAAAGTGTGGTAACACTTTAGTATTAGGACCAGTTCTCCCTATTAGTTGCTTATTAGCATGCCTATTATTAACATATTGGCTGTTTATGAATACTTATAAAGCACATATTCTGCATGACCATATTCTACATCCATAAACCTACCTAATACCAAAACTTAACAACTACCTTACTAACTATTAATAAGCAGAAAATAAGGCGTTTATTAAGGCAAAAGTGGTAGTTAATGGTTAATGAGAATTGGACCTTAAAGTAAAGTGAGACCAAAAGTGCTGTCTTTTTTTTTTTTTTTTAATTGCTGTCTTTCTTCAAAATAAATTCCACTAGGACTGATATTTTATTATGTAATGTAAATACATTTTTACATTATTGTAAGGCACAAGAGTCCAAACACACTCCAAAAGTTTTTTAGCAAAATAAATAGAAAAAAGGTTTAAAATACATTTATTTAAACATGCTTAACTTTGCATAAAACTAGACAAATTAATTCCAAAGCAAATGCAACTTTACAATATTGTTTAAAACATATTAATTTTGTTTAATATACTATTGTTCAAAAGTTTGGGGTCAGTAAAAAAAAAAAGTTATTTCTAATCTTTTATTATTTCTAATAAAACTTTCTATTTGTTAAAATTATTTTTAATTGGACTGAACTCTTTTTATAAATTAAATTAAAATATTATAAAATATTACATTTTAAAATAAGAGGTATACAGTATTTAAATGTATAAGCT
>NW_015667272.1:47020-81166 GCF_001515625.1 Sinocyclocheilus rhinocerous
ATACCTAAACTTAACAACTACCTTACTAACTATTAATAAGCAGCAAATTGGTAATTTATTGAGGGAATAGTTGTAGTTAATGGTTTGTTAATAGCGAGAACTGGACCTTAAAATAAAGTGTAACCAACATTTCAAAAGAACAGCAAACTAGCTGATTAAAAGTATATATATATATATATATATATACTTTTAATCAGCTAGTTTGCTGTTCTTTTGAAATGTTGGTTACACTTTATTTTAAGGTCCAGTTCTCGCTATTAACAAACCATTAACTACAACTATTCCCTCAATAAATTACCAATTTGCTGCTTATTAATAGTTAGTAAGGTAGTTGTTAAGTTTAGGTATTAGGTAGGATTAGGGATGTAGAATATGGTCATGCAGAATATGTGCTTTATAAGTACTAATAAACTGCCAATATTAATAATAGGCATGATAATATGCAACTATAGGCCTAGTTATTAGTGAGAACTGGTCTCTATACTAAAGTGTTACTGAAATTTATATTTAGCAAAGAATCCTGAAAAAGTAATTGTGGTTTCCACAAAAAAACTTAAGCAGCACAACTGTTTTCAACATTGATAATAATAAGAAATCAAATCAGCATATTAAAAGTAAGTGACATTGAAGACTGGAGTATTTCAGCATTTCCATTACAGGAATTAATTACATTTGAATACATATTCAAACAGAAAACAGTTTGAATCATTTCTTGAATCATAATAATATTTCACAATTACTTTATGAATGCAGCCTTGGTAAACATAAGAGAAACCCCTCAATAAAATAAAATAAAATAAATACAAAATAAAAAACATTTTGAACTTGTGTGTACTTTTAAAAGTTCATTTATAATTAATATTCATAATATGTGATTTCAAGTTTGATAGACAGTTATACAATTGAGGCCAGTCAAAAAATAACTTAAGGCACAAATAAATATAACTGCTATAGTAATATGTTATTATTATAAGTAATATCACTGCTTTTGTGCCTTATACTTACTTGGTTTTGCAGTAGGCCACCACACAGACTATGCCCACCACCAAAAGAGCCACACAGATGCCGGTGATTGTCAGGACTCTCTTCTGATAGAGCTCCTCTGCCTCTGCACATCACCACACACACACACACAAACACACAAACACACACACACACACACACTAATTATCAGCCTCGTCTTCAACTAAAACTGGTTCTAAACTCTCTCATAAACAGTCCCCACTGCTGCGCCGATCCTTCTTCATGCAATCTAATGATGAAATCTGAGAGATATCACGTACGGCTCAGATGAACATGTTCTTCCTATCGGGCATTCAGCATGACTCAGATCTCGTACACTCTCATTAACAGCATGGATATGAGGATTAATCGTGAGATGGGAACGAGGCTCAGGCCTCGACAAGGGCTCTAATGGACCAGCTCAGCAGTGGAAAGCGCTTGCGTGAGGAATAATGCGTATCATTATCGTGGACGTGAGGGAATCGGTCTGTCTGAACAATCTACCGATGGGCGCTGATGATTTCTGTGAGTCCATGGATGCTTTCCTCCACTGGGGGGCGTCACAATTCAGCTCAATTTACAAGATCAAACAGCATATCAAGAGGACAATTGAAATGTGGATGAATGTTTGGGACAAATTGGTTTAAGAAGTGATTACATGGAGGCACAGAAACAATCATCAGGATGTTTGTTTGGCTTGGTCAGCTATATTTGATTAATGTATTCATAACCAATCAAATCATGGATGCATAGAAAAAGGAATATTCTGGATGCAGTTGATCAAATTGAGCTCATTTGACAGCATTTGTGGTATATTGATTACCACAATTTTTTTTTTTAAGAAAATAATAAAATAATAAATAAAATAAAAGAAATAATAAAAAAATCTTTCAATTATTTTTTTACAGTCAGTTTAGCTCTTTTTGAGTACAAAATAAATAAATAAATTTGACTCTGCATTTGCCTTCTTTAAAAAGACAAAAAAAAGTAAAAATCCAGGTTAAATTGAAGCTCTTACAATGGAAGTGAATGGGGCCAATTTGTAGACGTTAAAATAATGTTTCAATAGCATAGTTGTAATATATTAACATTATTCTTGTTAATATGATTTTAATAAAAAAAAAAACTTACTAACCATTTATTTGCAAAGTTTTTTTTTTACTTTAAAAGCTTAAAATGACTGTAAAAATATCTACACGGTTAATAGTTTAAATAATTAATAGATAATAGTTTAATTCTATAAAATTTTAAAATATTAATTAGTAATTAGTAATAGTACTTATTAAAATTAAGTATATTTCTGCTTTCAAATCCTTCAAAATGTTTCCCTATTTACAGTAGTTCCATTGTAAGTGCCTCACTGTAACCTCGATTTTTGCGTTTTTAATGAAAACAAGGGATGAGTCAATTTTTGTGGTAACATAACATTATGCAACAAACCTTAAACCGACTGGAAAAAAGTTCTTCAGTTCAGAGAATACATATTTTAACAAAAGATTTGATGTAAGTGCTTTTATAAAGCTTCACTGTAACCTTGAGTATTGCTTATTTAAAGAAAACCTTTTTTTTTGTCCTAATCAACATTATGCCACTCATGCTGTAGATTGAGCATAACTTGTTTAAACCCGGAATATTCCTTTAACACAAACTGAATATTGGGTACAATTCAAAAGGAAATGTTTTTTTAAATATCAAACCACAGACTACATCCAGCCTTCTGCCTTTTCCTTGGAAATGGGCCTTGGTTTGGTCTCACAGACCTTCTAAAAGGAAGAGAATACGAGTCTGAGAGGGATAGGGGCTAGTTAGGGGAGAAATATTTCATAATCAATAATGAAATAATCCAGCTGTCGTTTGCTCGGTAGTACAGAGCGATGAGGAGAACATTATTTCTGAAGGGCCTCATTTGTGCTGGTAGGAACGGTAGTGCTGAGTATGTGCTTTAAGCACACAACGTGACTTCATAGAGAGCCTAGTTTACACGTACCATAAAATGGATCATTTTCAAGGGAAAACAGAGGCTGTTTTTGTAAGCAAAGAACAGACGACTGGGAGAGGTCATATAAACAACCTAATTATGGGACTGATGCAGTTTGGCATGCCAGGGCACTAGGATTCAGTTTGTTCAAGCCCAGTAAAATTAAGAACAGAAAACAAAAGAGAAACTCTGTTCAATTTGAACCATTATCAAATACAGCTGCAGAAATCGCATTGGTGAAGCAGAAGAATAGAAAGTAGCGTGCAAGGATAGAGATGAAAAATAATTCAGCAAAGACAACAGGAAAGCGGGCAGATGGAACAGGGAAAAGAACTTGAGAAAATGAAAGTAAAGGAACTATTTTGTTTGAGGAAAGAAAAGGGAACTTTTATCTGCAGCACGCATCCACATTGCATTGAAAGCAATGCACCATGATCAACTGTACAATAAAAGACCATCTGGAGAAGTTACAGCTGCTCATGATCAGATTTTATGTAAACGCTTTGTAAATACAGCTGTACAATCCCTGATGCCAAAAACTAAACATGATTTATTCAGTATTTTTGTTGTTTTCTAGTAAAAATACCTACAAATCAAAATGTACAGTATTAGGAATTGTTTTTTGTTTTTTTTATTTACCTACTGTATTCACCTTTATCTAAAATGACAAAAATGTACAATTTAGTTTATTTAAAACAAGAAAAAATTAAAATGTGGTAGAAAAAGTTATATTACATTCTTTTAAAAATGTCCAATTACAATAAACGGGCTAAATCCTAAAAGTGCATGTGTAAGGGAAAACGAACACGTTTTATCAACGTGATCCAAGGCTTTCCAGGTAAAACATAATTAGATTGAATGTTAGTACAACTCCAGTGCACATAAATTCACTTGAAGCCACACTCTTGTTATGTTTACCGTTCAGTAAACACCAGGATGGTGTGTAAAACTGACGGAGGTTTACACAAATCACCCCCGCATAATGCTAACTCCTTAAGAGCCTGCGACTAGCTGCATACACTTGAAGAAAACTGTGTACATCTTCATGTTGATGACAAAAAACTGACTCATTTGCCGACTCTTTATGTCGTTCCAACCAATTCAGCAAAATATATGGTTGTCAAAAATCCTACGTAAAACTTGAACTAACTACGCAAGTTGTTAAATGCTCACAGTAAAACTGTTTCTGGCAACGTTTTTAGGGCTGCAAGAAAGTTTATGGCTAATTTTAAACAGGTAAAACACAGTGAGCCGACTGAAACTTGTTAACTGCACGCAAATCCAATTTAGTTGTCAAAACTGATCTTTTGGACATTTTGAGCATATGATATGAATATATGATGTATATACAGACTACTGTATGGATTTTTGGTTAAAAGACTGCTTGTGGGATTGTAAAATGGCTACAAAAGGAAGTTTTTTTTAGTGCTGTCAAACGATTAATCGCGATTAATCGCATCCAAAATAACAGTTTTTGTTTACATAATATATGTGTGTATACTGTGTATATTTATTATGTATATATAAATACAAACACATGCATGTATATATTTAAGAAAAATATGTTATGTTTATATATTAAATATATTTATAAATAATATAAAATATACGAATATGAATATATAAATATATAAATGTATAAACGTAAATATTTTCAAAATATATACTGTATGTGTGTGTATTTATATATACATAATAAATATACACAGTACACACACATATACTGTATAATGTAAACAAAACTTTTATTTTGGATGCAATTAATCGTTTGACAGTACAAATTTTTGTATACTAATTTTTTTATACAGCTTTTTAAGGGGCAATATAATATGACATTCTTTTTGATAGAATTCATTTATTTAAAAAATATAATGCAATTCTTATAATAAATAATTTTCTATATTAAGCATCTTTTTAATTTCTGAATTAAATATATATTATTTTGATTTTTTTTAAAGCTCCGGTGAATATTGTGCAATTTGTATGATGTTAAATATGAGTCATCATGTTACTGAATGACAGATAAAAATAAAACTCAAATAAAAATCTGATATGATCGTTCAGACTAAAACACATTCCAAAAAAACAGATTTTAATCAGATATTTAGACCAAATATGGATGCTTATAAACAACTTTCTGCCTGTCTGAACAAAGCCTTAAAATCCCACTGGGACAGGACGAGGGCTGCAGATAATGATTCCCATGCTGACTCTTGGAAAGAGGGGCTACTATACAGAGCAACGGCTGATTGACAGATTTATTTGTTAATCAATTTGTTCATTTGCTTTAGAGTCCATCAGAGAGTTGTGTGAAATGGAATGAGAGCTACACAGTTCAATCTGGAAATCAGAATGAAGGATCGGTCCATACCCATAAATTCAATCCCAAGAGACTCTGCCAGTGCAGAGAGTTGATAATGAAGAGCAAAACAAAAACAGAGAGAGAGAGGAAAAGATTTAAACAAGATTTAAGAGAGAGATATCCCACCATACACAGGAACACATATGGGCATTATGAAAGTCACATTGTGGACACATCGTGCAGATACTAAAGAGAATAAGTGGTTAGATCATGCAGGTTAGAGCACGACTGAAATACGACCACACCTGTATTAATGGGTAAGAGATGATTATAATTGCGCGTAATAAAATAGAATTATAATTAAAATCATCAAACTAGCATCTATAACACAAAACTAGTAGTTTATATTTCGGTATTTATTGCATGGATTAGGATCGGAGATTTTAAAACGAGCAGCTATGTTAGTAGATTCGATTCACTGTCACTGTTAGGCACTTTAATTCATGTTATTCTACGGCAGTTATTTCAACTCTATCATTAATATAATTATTGTTATACTACAAACAAAACAGCAAGATTGCAAGTGAATTGATATACATTCCAGTGGTCATTAAACTACACAATTAAAATATCTCTGATGTGTCTTACCTGTGGGGCACACAGACAGCTGATATTATTCATAAAACATTTTGGTGCATTTTTACGTTAATTGTTAATGACAAGATGCTATTTACACTCTATATTAGTAAAACATGCTCTATGCAACAAATATTATGATTAGACAAAGTAATTCAGGTATTATTATACTCAAATTTGCATGTATCTTCAGTCTGGTTTGAGTGTCCTTTCAGATAGAACACAAGACTGAGACCGCAGTCGTAGCGGAGCTGAGAGTGTTATAACTGGTGGTATACTGAAGCTGATAATGCTATCAAAATATATTCTTACACAAAGGGCCTGGGATCAGGATAATTAGATTATTTGAATTAATGAATGAGTGACAAGCAGTTTTCTGGGCAGCTCACGTGCCTAATATTAGCTGCAGGAAATTCTCACTGTTTTCATGACGACGGAATTTTGCAGGCCTGATAGAGGTGGAACAGATGAGCAATCCTCAGGAAGAGATTTTAAAATACTTTTTATTTTAACTTTATAATGCACAAAAAAATAAATAAATAAATAAAAAAATAAAAACACTGTAACACTTTACAATAAGGCTTCATTTGCTAACATTAGTTAACATGAGACAACAATGAATGAAACTTCTACAGCATTTATTTATCTTAGGTAATGTTAATATCTATGATCTAAATATTTTTAAGATCAAAAGTTGTATCTGTTAATGTGCATTAAAGGGATAGTTCACCCAAAAATGAAAATTAGCCCATTATTTACTCACCCTCAAGCCATCCTAGGCGTATATGACTTCCTTCTTTCAGATGAATCCAATCGGATTTATATTAAAAAATGACTTTGATCTTCCAAGCTGTTTAATGGCAGTCAGCGGGTGTTGCATTGCTTCAGTCCAAAAGAAGTTAAATAAAGCGCATCCATCCATAATAAAAAGTCCCTCACACGGCTCCGGGGGGTGAACAAAGGACTCCTGTAGTGAATTGATGCATTTTTGTAAGAAAAATATCCATATTCAAAACGTAATAATCACTTTAATCTAGCTTGCGCCAACAGTTGTACACGGAAGCAGCTCCGGGAGGATGACGTAAGATGTTGGCGTTGTGCATGCGCTGTGCATGCGCACCGCCGACGTCCTACGTCATCCGACCAGAGCTGCTTCAGTGTACAACAGTGAGCGCAAGCTAGATTAAATTGATTATTACGTTTTAAATATGTTATTTTTTCTTACAAAAAACGCATCGATTCCCTAAAGGAGACCTTTGTTCACCCCCCGGAGCCGTGTGAGGCACTTTTTATTATGGATGGATGCGCTTTATTTCACTTCTTTTGGACTGATGCACTGCAACACACGCTGACTGCCATTAAACAGCTTGGAAGATCAAAGACAATTTTTAATATAACTCTGACTGGACTCCGTCTGAAAGAAGAAAGTCATATACACCTAGCATGCCTTGAGGGTGAGTAATTCATGGGCTAATTTTCATTTTTGGGTGAACTAACCCTTTAATGCAGTGTGAACTAACATGAACATGAACATCGTAAACATCAACAAAGGTTAATAAATGCAGCAAAAATATACTGGTTATTGTTAGTTGATGTTAGTTAATGCATTTAACTAATGTTTACAAATTAAACCTTATTGTAAAATGTTACCAGAAAACACAAATATAATGGTTCCTTTGCCAGGGATTGCCTTGTATATAAAGGCAGCTATATATTTTCATGTATAAAGAATGATTTGTATTTTGAGATTATTTTTTTTTTAATAAAATTTTCTGTCAGGTTTTCCATGGCCTGCAGTCTAAAAGCCCCTGGGCTGTTGCAGTGCTCCAGCCGAAGGTCAGCTACTGTTTTAGCTCTCTACTATGACTCTAATTGGTCGAGTGATTACAATTCTCTCAACAGCGAGTTGAACAGAAAGTGACAAAAAATCACTTTCTCTCGGAGACGACAGCTCTGAAGACACATCTGTCCTCATGCACAACCTGCACACTGGGATTTACAGCCGGGCTTTGCATGACATCTTGTCAGATGTTCTTCTCTGCATTGTAATATTCCTACCATGCAATAAGATGGGGATGCCTTCATTTCTCTCTTTCAGCCATGGCACCAAAGCCATTTTTTCCTCAAGCTGCTTGTACCTACACGCACCTATTGTGCTACATTTGTACTATTTACATTTCCTCAGGTCTAAAAGCCTCAGTACCTGCACTGTTTCAACAGCTTATGTTGACAGACACTCATTTCCAGACCTCCCAAAATGAACCGCTACAAAATACGGAAAGGAAGCCTGGCTGTTGACAGTGAAAAAGCTAACAATCCACACATGCAAAGACTTGATCCGCTGTCCTGATATAGGTAACAACTCAGGTCGATAAATCATGACATGACATAACATGACACAGGTTATAGCACAAGTGTCATATTATCATTTTTCTTGTTTTGCACCACTTTGAGCATTTTTAATAACACCTCATGAATTATTCCTTTTATACAGTGAGGAAATCTAACTGTATGCGCTTTCCGTCCACGGAGAGTTTTGTTAACATCAATCTTTCGTGTTCTACCTCCTGTCTTTTTATTAACTAATAAATATATGTTGAGATTAAGCGCATAGTAAAATGTAAACAGCGGCAGCATAGCAACGCTGTCGAGAGCACAAAGGCCTGATTATACATTCTATGTGGACACAAGCGGGAGCCAATAGCTCACAGGCATGAGCTGTCAGGTGTAGTGATCCCTGTGCCTCCCTCTAATCTAGGTGTTATTCTGCAGTTGATGGACATGTGCGGTGGAGATGCCGATCTGTAGCCTTATACAGTTAAAATGTGTCACCTCGGGGAAGTGGAGCTGTTTAATTTCACAGCATAATTAAGGGGTGGATTTTTGAACTGTGGGGTATGCAGGGGATTGTGCGAGAAAAACAATGGCTTGTTTTACACCGCACACACTTGTGAAACTACAGAACATTGTATTGTATGCAAATTACTACAACTGATATAAAAAAACAAGACGAAAATGACAGCTTCTTTGCAAAAATGTCTCTTCATTTTTTTTTTTTTTTACTTTGCTGAGAGCTAATGTGCAGAAAACTGAGGCTGTTATAATCATATCAAATAAAATAGGCTGTAAATATTACGAAATTGCAGAACTCGGTCATTTCAAATACATGTACATTATATGTACATGTACATATAATGCATACATTATATGTAGAAAAATGATTTACATATAGAGTTTGGTAGAAAAATGATTTACATATATTTATGCATTCAGAAGATGCTTTTATGCAGTGACTTTTGCATTCAAGGAATACGGTTTTATAGTTCATATGTTCCCTGAAAATCGAACCCACGACCTTGGTGTTGCAATCGCTATGATCCACTGTTTGAATCATAGGAACTACCATTGATATTACATTTTGTAAAATATTAAGTTTTGGCCGATAACTGATAAATGGCTGACATTCAAATTCTATAATACAATAAATTCTTATAAAACACAAAATAGTTTTAGCTTTAAATTAGCTAAAGATTACCAGTGTTTTTAAAGATTAATTAAATGTCTAATTATTAATTAAAATATCCAACTAAATTAAACCATCTAAATGAAAAAAATATAGAAAATGAGTATGCACAATTAAATACCCAATATATATTCAGTATTAGCAGATACTCATAAACAAAAAAAACTAATATGACATTGATCATCCTTAATAGGACATTTTATGGACATTTTATTTTATTAATTCAATATTAGTTCTCAATTTGTGATCACTACGGCACATTTTTTATATTTAAATAATTATTAGCTGACCATTCACTTGTTTGTAACATTATTTTCTAGTTGGAAAATCTATAGCATGTGTTTATTGTTAGTAAAGTGACAGTAATTATATTTCTGTTGTATATGTTAAAGCACGATGCAGCATTTAATTAGGCATGTTTTGTTGTCATTATGATTATAACTAAGTTACGGTTTAATTTATTAAAGAGATTAACTAAGAGTCTAAATGTCTAATTATGAATTAAAATATCCAACTAAATTCAACAATCTAAATGAAAAAAATAGAGAAAATGAGTGTGCACAATTAAATACCCATATGAGCCAATATATATGCAATATTAACAGATACTCATAATAAAAAAAAAAAAAATATATATATATATATGACAACCAATAACCAATATGGCATTGATATCTTGTTCATCCTTAATAGAACATTTTATGGAGATTTAAAAAAAAAAAAAAAAAAAAAACTTTAATTTTTGGTTCCCATTTTGTAATAACTACTGTGCATTTTTTTATATTTAAATAATTATTAGCTGATCATTCACTTGTTTGTAACATTATTTTCTAATTGGACAATCTATAGCATGTGTTTATTGTTAGTAAATTGACAGTAACTATATTTCGGTTGTATATGTTAAAGTATGATGCAGCATTTAATTAGGGTTGTTTTATTGCCATTTTGATTATAACTAAGTTACGGTTTAATTTATTAAAGAACATGCATTCATACTTAAAAACATGCATCACTGATCATGTTACGACATAATGTAGAATCAATTAACCAATGATGCAATGGGTGAATGGCACACAGGACCAAATAAAACTGATTAATTGTTAAAAAACTGGTTTTGTTAGAACAACAAGTATATTATTAACCATTACAGAACCACATTCCACGTCCTCAGTTTCAGCATGCAAACAAAACAGACAGACAGACAGAAGAAGAAATGGACATACGGTAGAAACTGGCCATAACGTAGGTTTGACAGCGATCACCAGTAAAGTCATTTGGACACCTGATGGAAGGAGACAAAACCATAGAAAGAAAGAGAGAGGGAGAGAGTGTCGAGCA
The DNA here is from genome assembly GCF_001515625.1 of Sinocyclocheilus rhinocerous. Taxonomy (NCBI): domain Eukaryota; kingdom Metazoa; phylum Chordata; class Actinopteri; order Cypriniformes; family Cyprinidae; genus Sinocyclocheilus; species Sinocyclocheilus rhinocerous. The sequence continues at coordinate 57,800 of NW_015667272.1, forward strand.
GAGAGAAAAGATGCAAGAGAAAGAAGAGAGGGGAAAAAGAAAGCAGAGAGAACATTAGGACAACAGCACAATGATGTACAGCAGAAGCAGAGGATCCCACTGGAGGCACCACTGTTGTCTATTTCAGGACAGACTTAAGCCAGCAAGCCTTGGGAGGTGGAAGGAGGTAAGGGAGAGACGACAGTGGTAACCCAGTGACAGCTGGTCCTCTGTTTGCGGCTGTGCATCTCAAGTCAACATACTTTTATTAGGTTTGGGCATGTATAACTTCAGGGGTTCTGTCTGCAAGCACCGCTGGCCGAAGTATCCGTCCGGACATCTGGGGGAAGGAGAGGTGGAAAAGATGACACACAGATATACACCAAACACACTCACACACATCACACACAGAGGATTTTACGCACAGCGAGGTCAGAAACACAACCGCACAATCATTCCAATGGCAACCCGGTATTCTTCAGCCAACGTTTGTTCAATAAGAGCAATTTTCTTAAGCATTTTTGTTTTCTGAATATCTAGCAACCATACTTAAAACAATAATTAAAACACTTTTTTTTAAAAAGTGTATCTTCAGTTTACACTACCATAGTTTGAGGTTTATTTATTTCGTAATTTTTTTTAAAGAGGTCTCAACAAGACTGCATTTATTTGATCAAAAATGCAATAGAAACAGTACTATTGTGAAATATTATTTCAATTTAAAATAACTGTTTTTTACTTAAATATATTTTCAAATTTAATGTATTCTCGAGGAAAAGCTGAATTTTCAAGAATCTTCAGTAACATGATCCTTCAGAAATCATTCTAATATGCTGATTTGGTGACACTTTTATAATTATTATCAAAGTTGAAAGCAGTTCCTTGATATTTTTTTAGGATTCTCTGATGAACAGAAAGTAAAAACAAAAAGGCATTTATTTTAAAAGGACTTATTCTCTGTAACAATATATTAAAAAAAAGTATTTTCTGTTTCTTTTGATCAAAGGAATGCGTCCTAAATTGCTTAATAACAGTAGTAATTTCTTTAAAAATAAATCAATCAAACTGACCCCTAACTTTTGAATGGTAGTGTATATCTATTTATTTTTCACATTGCAAATCTAATGAACTGTTATGCTTAAAGCAAGGGGAAAAAATATTTGCCACGATATTTTCTGAAAACAGGCGTTTTCTTGTTTTAAGCAATAATAATGATAATAATAATAATAATAAAACACTTAAAAATTAAAAACTGGAGTAATAGTCAACAGTCAAGTACAAACAATAGCCAAGTAATATCAAACATATCTTATACAGTAATACTTTTTAGGTGAATGAATTAATTTAATTTCTTATAAAATTATTACACAATTAAAACATATCTTACACATTTTTGCTTCTCAAGTAAATTGATCTTGTTGTCAGAGTGTTATGTATTTTTACTAGAAAAAAAAAAGAAATAAAACTGAGCTGTATCTCAGCCTATAAGCAGCACATCTCTAATACGGTCGCCTGATTATGACATGGCTCTCATTCATGGATTTGATTGGCCAATTATGCTTATTCATGTTATTCCAGTAAACAAATTACGGCTCATCAGTGCGTAATGAGCGATATGGGGGTAATGTTTTCACAGCGTTAATTCCTCTAACTCGGTAACTGCTCTAGTCAGCTATCACTGATGAATGGCCACCTTCAATTTCCAGGACAAACAGAAAGCGAGAGCGAGCGTTATCTTCTGTCACCAGCTTCTCTGCAGAACGTTGTATCCCTGCGCTTCCCAAGTTGGACCGCCAGAGGCACATATATTTCGTTTTCCAGTAAAAAGACCATTATACTTAAGAAGCAAAATTGTGTAATATATATATAAAACTTTGTTTTCAGAGAACATGTCTAGCTTCATTCTTGCTTTAAGCCTAAATCTAACAACATTTAGTGAGATTTATGTTTAAAGCAGTACAGGGCCCCTGTAAAAGTCAAAAAAAGCTCTTATGCTTGGCTTTTGAAGTAGGATGTGAGGCATTATGCATGACACAATACATGCAGCACACACACGAAGCGTCGGTGAGTTTATAGAGTGTAAAATGAGGCAAGGTTCAGGCCGTAACCTCTTCACTGCGCCGCTACAGAGCCGTGTCACCGCCTGGCACGTGGTTAAACACGCCAATGTTAACTACAGAGACCCTGGGAATAACAGAGAGATGATGAGAGACCGCAAGCTGTTGTAGTCTTTAGGGGAACGCAAGCTGGGGTGCACCGGAGCGCAGACATGCTTTAAGTAACATGTAAGCCGCTGAGGGGGTCAGAGGTCATGGAAACAATGTTCTCCTGCTGGAGAGCGCCAGAGGGACGGAGCGGCGTGTGCGCACACGTGTGTCTCTCAGGAGAGGACCTCTGGGGTTTCAACTCCTCAACTTCATTCATTCCTTTCTCGAAATGAAGAACAGATCTTGTTATGTCTGTCTGTGTTCATTGTTTGCCTAAAGCGTACGGTTTCAGACTTGTCCTTGTGTCTTTACCATGAAGAAATGCGGTAATGCAATGATATTTTCAGGTTGGTCGAAGCATTAATGTACCAATCAAAAATTTTGACTTTTTTATAATCTTCAAAACACTTAAAAAAAAAAAAATGACAAACAGCTAAACTTTTTCACAAGAACTATTAAACATTTAAAAAGCATCCCAGGATGAACTGGCTTTACTGTTTATATGAATTATTATTAACGACATAATATTTTATTAATTTTCAAACATTTAAAAAGCATCCCAGGATTAACTGGCTTTACTATTTATATGAATTAGTATTAATAATATATTATTATATTAATTTTCAAACATTTAAAAAGCATCACAGGCACTGACTTAATTACTTTTTTTTACTTATTATTAATATAATTATTTTCTTTAATATCAATAATAAATAAATAGATCATGAAAGACAAATAGCTAAACTTTCTCACAAAAACTATACATTTTTTAAACATTCAAAAAGCATCCCAGCATTATTATTTAAATCATTTATTATTAATAATATTATTATAATATAAATTTTCAAAGATTTAAAAAGCATCACAGGATGCACTGACTTTATTACTTGTTATTGATACTTATTATTAATATATTTATATGTATTAACATTATTATTAATAAGGATTAATAATGGCTTTATAATGGTTAAAATGTTTATTATTTCACACATTTTAGAACAATAATAAAGCCGTTACTAAAAATAAATAAAGTAAGCAAGCAGGTAAGCAAGCAAGTAAACAAGCAAGTAAGCAAGCAAGTAAGTAAGTAAACAAGCAAGTAAGCAAGTAAGCAAACAAGCAAGCAAGCAAGTAAGCAAGTAAGCAAGCAAGTAAGCAAGTAAGCAAACCTGAATATAATTAATGGAATTAATATGATAGAATTAATAGACCTGAGCTATAACAGCTGTATTTTTTATTTTCTAACATTAACAATAGCATTAAAGATAAATCGATGTATTGCTCCTAACAATCTTTATTGTACCTTTAGTATTACCAAAATTCTAAGCAGTATGAGATTTTATTTTATACAAACAAACAAATAAACAAGTAAGCAAGTAAGTAAGCAAGCAAGCAAGCAAGCACACCAGAAAAAAACTGTATTGCTAGTAGCAGTATGTCCAGATAGCTGGATGGAATTGCAGGTTTGATTACAATTAATTACAGGTAAACAGAGGCAGAAGCTGTTTGACTAAGAAAGTCTTGGTGGTTAAGCCTGGAGTGAATGCCAACACACCAAAAACACAACATACGCTATTGCCCTGCTAAGATGTTTTCAACAGGGAACGCTGATAAAAGACGACTGAAGATAGTTTTTTTTTATGTCTTAATAAAGATGTTTTTGTATGGTGCTCGTGTCTCTGGTCCTAATTAGTGCACGAACTTGTGTGCTTTAATCTTTTTTTATTTCCAATATTCTCTGTATAAAATATCAGAGTGGCGTAGTCGGTTTCATCATAGTGGAGTTCTAAATCTTTAGAATTAGTCAGACCCTAGTGGTCTTTTCTTCCTAGCTCCTGCCACACAAGCAAGCAAGCAAGCAACTAAGCAAGCAAGCAAGCAACTAACTAAGTAAGCAAGCAACTAAGTAAGCAAGCAAGCAAGTAAGCAAGTAAGCAAGCAAGCAAGTGTATCCACACTTGTTGACCATCAACCTCAGGAGGTCAAACTAAATACAATTGGTTTAATTTTCTGTTGATTTCATATAGAGGTTTTCCATTTTGACCTGCCTGATTAACAAAATTTAAAACCCAATTTTGTAGTCTTCAAGCAATAAAGTCATAATTAATAATAAATAAAAAGTTTATAATAAAAATTTGATGTATCCAAAATTTTGACTGGTCTATTAATTATCTATTAATATTTACAGTCATAAACACCTGCTCCATTCTCCCAGTTACTTTATTTCTTATGCATCTTTGCATTATTCTCTTTTCTTCACGCTGTCTGTTTCCTCCAGTCTTTCCCCCTTCCCAACCCCTGAGTGCGTCCTCCTCAGCTCTGGACATGCATTTTTCATTCCCTCTCTTTCCCTGTCTCTCTCTCTCTCGCTGGCAGCAGGAGCCGAAAGACTCTGTTTAATGGAAATCTACAAAGGCAGCGAGAGAGAAACAGAAAGAGTGAATTTTTGCCAGAACTGGGCTGTAGAAGTAAACCTGAAGAAGATAAACATCATGATATTCCAAACAAGCCTAGACATCAGGAACACAGATACCAGTTCCAAGAATCCAGCTCCAGGTGGCCAAACCGTATATCGCACAACACAGCACATGTACTGAAGCTGAGCCATTACCACACTGGGAAGATTCAACATGGCAATGAGCCAGTGCAGAAACAACCAGAAAATACATGGCTATCTTTGCAGACAAGCATTTTTTTTATTTTTTTATTCCATAATACAAGATGAAGTTACTTGAGAAGCAAACTTGCGTAAAATAATTAGTAGTGCTGGGCAACGATTAATCGCGATTAATCGCATCCAAAATCAAAGTTTTTGTGTACATAATATACGTATGTGTACAGTATATATTTTAATGTATATATAAATACACACACATGCATGTATATAAGAAAAATATGTTATGTATATATATGAAATATAATCGCATCCAAAATAAACGTTTTTGTTTACATAATATATGTATGTGTACACTGTGTATATTATATATATATAAATACACACATAACCCTCTAAGGGATATTGTCATTTATAAATGACGCTAAGAAAATTGCATTTAAAATGTTCAACCAACAAAATGTTATTTTAGTGATGTCAAATGACATCCCCTTCAACCAGTAAAATTAAAATTTATTAGCCATGTGCTTCACATTTTTGGTAACCAAGTAGTAAAGGAGACATTAGCACATGTTAGGTCACATGCTCTCAAGGCTCCATAGTGAGTTCTATTTTAGACTAGAAAATACATATAAATTCAAGTTATAAAAAATATAATTGTACATCCAAATGTGTTTTCTAAAGTTTTTTGCCATTGTTAATGCACTTTTATAAAAACAACAACTCCCAACAGACCAACAAATCTGAGCGTCATGCATAACTGACAAAGTCCTATTATGTGATGCATATTTTGTGTAGCTGGCACTATTCACCAGCATTGGCGGGCAGTATAATAGCCTTTATGCATGTGTTTTAGGTTCATTTTTGGAAGATTTTTGGAAGATGGAGAGACAAATATGTACTTATTTCAGAAAGTATTGCTTATAGTGATATGATATGAGTGCATCAGAAAATCAGGTTGTAGTAATAAAACAAGTTGTTGAGGACCAAGGAGGATAGAAGCAATGTATGTACATATTTCAGAAAGTATTGATGATAGTGATATGAGTGCATCAGAAAATCAGGTTGTAGTAATAAAACAAGTTGTTGGGGACCAAAGAGGATAGGAGCAATGAGGGTGAGGGCAGTGATGAAGAATAGGTTGTTGTGGAAGTAAGGCATTTGGGTACATTATTGTATGCCAGTTTGAAAGATGTGATCCATACAACAACCAGAGGTCAGGAAAGATGCCAATGTCTATTGGCATTACTATAATGACAGACAGCAATGCTCCAATGATGACTGCACAAGTCAACATCTACTTATGTGTGGGTTGTGTGGGGTACACTGAAAAAGAAGAGTCTTGTTGACTTTCACTTGTGCTACGATAATTGATTTGAATTGTTGTTTTAATGCTTTTGAAACACTAAGACATGGTTTTCAGGCAGTGAAATTGCATCCGAATTTGTGTCAAGTTTTAGACATTTTCACGTGCGAATTCCAAATCAAATATAGAAAAAAAATTGAATGTTCATAAAGATTTTTAATGTTTTTTTTTTAAACAGTAAGACATTTTCTCTTCTTTTCAGATAGTGAAAAAGCATTTGATTGTGTGTGAAGTTTCAGACAATTTGCCAAAAATAATTTACCCTAATGGGACAAAGTCAGTTATAAATGACGGATCCCTAAAAAAAGGTCAAAGGTCAGATGAAGAAAATACATTTTGTAAAATGATTTTACTCCTAAATATATGTAAAATATAAAGTCAATAATTTTTTACGCTGTAAATTCATAATTACTCCTACAGAGGGATAAAGTATATATTTAGAAAACATTCACATGTATATATTTATATTCATATAATTTATATTATATATAAACATATTTAATATATAAACATAACATGATTTTCTTAAATATATTCATGCATGTGTGTGTATTTATATATACATAATAAATATACACAGCACACACACATATATTATGTAAACAAAAACTTTTATTTTGGATGCGATTAATCGCGATGAATTGTTTCCCAGCACTAATAATAAGATAATATATCTTGAATGAAGTTTAACACTACTGGCATACAGTTCTTGGTTTAAGTATAAATAACAATTTGCTAATGGGTTGAGAAAAATACACTTCATTCAATATATTATAACAATATATTATTTGAATACACACATACTGTTACAATTTTGCTTCTCAAATATCTTGTTTTAAGGAACATTTTCACTAGAAAAACTTTTTTTAAACAATGTTTCGCACATTATATACAGTAAATGCTCTGTCAAAAATGTTCTATTAAACCAATGGATGCAATTTTTAAGAGACAGACTGGGTAGAAAAATCTCTAAGTCAACAACAGCCATTAATACACTGTGTAAAAGAAAGTACTGCAAACATACACAAAAAACCCTCTAAAAATAGCTCCCTCAGTCTGCTATTATAACATCTAATCCTGTTTAAAACACACATCAGTCTCTAACCAGCACCACTGGCAAATCACACACGAATATTAACCCAGATCCTCAAAAGGCTAAAATGCATTTATACTATATTTGCTGAACCTTCATGCTTTGTCATTCTGCTAATCTATTTTCTTTATTTAACTATTTAGTCAATTATTTAAAGCTTTACTGTAAGGCTGTAGTTGACGTTTCACTGTGTAAAGCTGCCGTAAGTCATGTGAAGTCATGTGCCCTCGATCAGGTCACTGTAACTCTGTAAAATGAGAGGCTGAAGAGTCCACTCTGACCCAGAAGGCTTTGCATCACTTCTATGCAGCTTGTGAATCTGTCCGAATCAATCAAAGAATGTAGAATTTATCCAGCACACACATACACACGTCACACCTAAACGACATTCTCATGGAAATAAAGCGTATTCTCTTGATCTTCATTGTGTTGCATAATGAAGGAAGCATCTGTTCTGAAGAAAAAGTACTGCTGTTATGAAAAAAAAAAAACACATACTTTAGAAGCAGCTGTTTTCATACACTAATATTTGGAAAGCTTTCCACGAACGGAGTACACAAAAGTGCCTGAAGCTCTTAGAAATTTAAGTTTTCGGGGTTTTTTTCAACAAATGGTCAGTGAAAGGAGGCACTTAGTTTTTTGATGGTCAACCTCAGGAGGTCAAGCTAAATATTATATCAGCGGTTTTATTTTCTGTCCATTTTATATGAGGTTTGGCATTTTTGCAGCCCTGTGACATGTAAAATACAGTTTTAAACCCAGATTTTGTAGTTTTCTAGTAATAAACATTAAATAAAAAATCAATAACATTTAATCAAATAAATATAAAAAAAAACTATGCTAGAATGGCAAACGGTTGCAAATTCAGAACAGAACTAGCTAGTTGTGCTTAGTGATAAACTTATACTTTCATTTAATTACAGATAGTTGTAAAAATAGTTGTTGCTGTTTTATCTTACAAAAACTGGTAGGATTAAAGGTTGAGCTTGATGAATGCAGTCAACATTTTGTTTTTTTTTGTGAAAATGTAAAATATAACCAGATGATTTACTTGTTTTATCGTTGTGCTGTAGAAAGAGACCAAAAAAAATGTAAAGAATTTTGTGTAATATTTTAAAGAATGTATTTTTAAACATTCCACAGGTAAATGTTTCTGTTCAATAAAATTGGTTAATAATTAAAACAGCTTTTTCTACAATAAACTGAACATCAGTTCAACATATTATACTAAAATTAAAACACTGCTGTATGATTTTAATTGCTGAGTGAACAGTTGACCTCCGAGGCAGGACAGGCCAAAAAAAAAATAAATTTAGAGATTTTTAAAGATATTTGATTTGTTTAAATTAATTTTTTTTTACTATTTTTTTTATTACAAACACTGTTCAAGAGAAGATGTTATTATAGTAAAACGACCACTAAACTCAATAACCTACAGTCTTCAGATCAGAACTTGTCCTTGATGTTCAACACCAGGACAGGCCAAAAAAAAAATAAATTTAGAGATTTTTAAAGATATTTGATTTGTTTAAATTAATTTTTTTTTACTATTTTTTTTATTACAAACACTGTTCAAGAGAAGATGTTATTATAGTAAAACGACCACTAAACTCAATAACCTACAGTCTTCAGATCAGAACTTGTCCTTGATGTTCAACACAAGAAGGTGTTGGGGGCCGTGAAAAAGCAGCGCCGGATACCAGTCAGGGGCCCCCTCAGCGGTGGGCCATGAATCTCCTCTGGCATTTCTCTCTCCACCTCAGTTTTTTCATCTGTCCCAGTCTTATGTAAACATAACAGGGGTGTTGATGTGGAGCTGCTGTAACTTGGCAGGCCGTAAAACCCCCCCCTCCCCTCAATCATAATCCCAGCAAGAAAATAATTATGGCCTGGGGCATTTATTACCTATTCCCTCACTCCATATATGTGTGTGTGGAACTTCGTATTTCAAAGAAAAAAAGTAAATATGAGGTAGCTTGTATGGCTGGACTTGTTTAGCTGGTGAGTAATTCCTATGGAAGTCTGGCCTATATTGAAATGAGATAGCTCTGGGGCAACAATTCCCAGCGGGCCTTGACTGCATTATCCGACTTTTCTGGACCTGTGCCTCACCCATGAGTGAATTAGCTGCAGCAATTGAGTTAATGCTCCTTCCAATTTGTACACAACTTATTGAATGGCTGTTGCAGCTTTGTCCTGGCTGTTTGCTTGCTGAGCAGGATTCCAGGGATGCAGACGCGCAGACCATGCAGCTGGGCTGAAAATACCAGCAGGTGCACTCATAACATGGCGCAACATGCGAAAACAACGAAGAGGAAAACCAGCACCTTACGGTTTATTGCTATAATACCCCGTCGCATAAATAGCTCCATATAACGCACAAACACAAACTTGTTTCCATGTACATCCTTGTTTGTTATCTCGCCCTTCGCAGCTACTTAATCGGCTTGGTCTTGTTTTGATAATGCGGGCGAAAATGTTTTTTTTTCGGCCCATAACAAGACGTCCTGAGCATCCCTGATTTAAAAGCATCTGTGTACATCGGTGTCCTTTTCCCCTGTGATTGAAATGTAAGCAAACTGACTTATTTACCTTGTGGGAGGCCTCTGACTCTTGTAAATATTTGTTCCAGCACTAAACCAGCATGACATGGCAGTTCACAATGGTTTGATGCACATCGCTCCAGCACGCTAAACGTGGGCCACCGGAGCAGGACGAGAGGCCTGTTTTTTTCAAATCCCCAAGCACATCACAGTCATATCACACTCATCAACATCTGCACCAGTGAGTCAACCCGCTGTGCCCTGACACAAGAGGGACTCGACCGAAGACAGAGCGAAAGATGGAGAGAAAGAGAGAGAGAGAGTTTAAGTAGAAAAGGATGGGTGACTTGATGGATACCATTTGGCCTTTGCTGGAAAGAAACAAGGAACTCCAAGAACTAGGGATTCTTACTTCACTTAGCGTGCAGTTCTTAATCTCTCAGTTAGAAACATTATGAAGAACAGAAAGAAGGCAAATTGTAGAATAACAGCATTGAATATACTGCTGTTTCTTTAATTATGGGTATAATTATGTCCCAGTGGGTTGGTTTTTATTAAAATGAATAGATTTAAACTTTTCTTTCTTTTTTTATATATGATGGTCATATTAAAAACTATGCATTCATCTTTTATTTGTGCTGCCTTTTGTAATAATTTCAATATTTAATTATATAATATAATTTCAATCATTTTAATCTGTAATTTCAATTGTTTTACCCTTGATTTTCCATTTTACATGTACTTTTTACATCCTTTACTTGTTATATATACATACATACAAACCTTAAATCTTAAGTCTTAAATCTTATAAATTAAGAAAAGAAAAAAAAAACTCCACAACACTTATTTTGAAAAAATTTACAAGCAAATAAATGATATACAGCCATTTTTGGTTATAGTATATCATTTCCAAGCTGTAATTTTGTTCAACTATGCAAGTATGAAATTATTGTTTCCCTGAGTGTATTTAAAGTCCATAAAATGCTGACTCTGAAATTAGCTAGATGAAGAAGCCAGCCTTTTTTATTCCAAAATTTTATTGTTAATTTGGAATATGATGGAAATGACATTTGTTGGTTCAAAAATCAAATCAAATCAAATCAGATCAAATCAAATAAAATCAATTACTTGATGAATGTATATACACTGTTGAACAGCTTTTTATTATTATTTTTCATTAATTTTTTCCCCATGTGCACAGGACCTAAAAATGCCAATAGTTTAAGAAAGAGCGAATATGTAGAATCCCTTTGATTTAAATAAAGTTGGGATTGGTGTAATCAACAAGAGTCTGTGACTGAGAGAGAGAGAGAAAAGGTGAAGAACAGTGTGATCCACCAGGAGTATAAACAGATTGACATGAGAGAAAAGGCTCAGGAGAGAAACTCACTTGCAGGATAGCCGATTTATACCATGTATGTAGTAACAGTCGCCGCCATTCACACAGTACGCCTTCTCTGACTCGTTGCATCTTCTGGCGTGACCCGAACCCGGAGATAACGTTGTGGTTACTGCAGGAAACAAAGACAAAACATCTTAAGACATCAGCATGCCACCCAAAAAACAAAAGACAGAGCTTTCAGTGAGTGCTTAGTAAACAATAAAGAGAAAAGCCACTTGGTTGTGCAAGAACCGAAAACACACATGCCAGCTTCTCAGATAACATTCATTACATGTTACTGATAATTTATCACATTTCAGCTCATGTCCCATTCCCTACAATAACAGTCATTCACTAGAACAATGACTCCTTGGTTTTCATCACAAATCTCTCCGTACATCTTTGCTGCTCTGCTGAGGTTCGAGACGTTCGATAGGCAAAGATAAATATTTCAGTGAGTGCTGGAACCCCCCCCACACCACCTGCTCCGACTGATTCACAGGTCTGGAATGGATCCGTATTCCCGCCGCGTTGTCCGAGCAGCGTTCAACATGTTTTAGAAATACTGCACCTCATGGGTACTAAAAATTAGAGGCCTGGAAAAAAAATGGCGAAATCACATTACGGTCATACTGACAGCAGTTTGTTTACCTTTGGTACCAGCTCAAGGGGTGTACAATGGGGCGCATGAATATGTTTATTGAATTTGTAATCAAAAGCAGAAACGTGAAGATTGACAAGGCAAACTGTTTCCCACAGCCACATTATGCGCATACCTATGCTGTTTCTCACCGCTGTTAAACTGAACATGTCTACAAACACTCATGTCATCACCATCCAATTGATGCTTTTTCAAACACGCAATGGTTTCTGTTTAGCACCGCACAGTGGAGCATCTTTCATTACGGTCATACTGACAGCAGTTTGTTTACCTTTGGTACCAGTTCAAGGGGTGTACAATGGGGCGAATGAATATGTTTATTGAATTTGTAATCAAAAGCAGAAACGTGAAGATTGACAAGGCAAACTGTTTCCCACAGCCACATCATGCGCATACCTATGCTGTTTCTCACCGCTGTTAAACTGAACATGTCTACAAACACTCATGTCATCACCATCCAATTGATGCTTTTTCAAACACGCAATGGTTTCTGTTTAGCACCGCACAGTGGAGCATCTTTGTCATGCTGAAACGGCATTCAAAGCAAATGTTTAGAAGGAACATGCTTATTTAATCTGGCTAATCACAACGAAAAAGACAAATGTCTCCTCCAGCAATTTTTACGGCATGGCTTCACCACATCAAGCCCACCGTTATTTATGTAATTAAAGAAATATTGTGATATCCAAACTAATGTTGTTAGATTTGCTGGTTAGCGTGACTCGGTTCGCCCCTGCTGGCAGATGCTGTTACTACACCATTAGGAAGCAAAAAAAAAAGCATCTTTCAGCACTGAGAGCCTTTTTCTCAAGAAACATATTATATATAAAGGGTCAAAAAGATCCATTTATGCCCCTGAAATTATGGTCTGAGGTAACTGACAGCATGCCACACATATGTTACATCAATCTAAGGTCGAAAACAATCAGGAATATTCGTTTTACTCGAGTCTGGATTCATGTTTGAAACCCTCCACTGCAGACCACCAACCAAACGTTTATTCTTCTGAGAGATTACATGAACATGTCAGTTAAGTGTCTTGAATCAGTTGGCTAAACATAGCATTTCTTTGTGTAAAATTTCACATAATCCCAAAACTTCCTTTTTTTAGGTTGAAATTTGATTGTGAATGGCAGATTTTCAATTCAGTGTCAGACTTCTCTCTTATTCCATGAGAGGCAACATTCAGAATGATAGAATGCAACCATATACAGTAAGAAATAATATTGTGAGATATTATTACAATTTAAAATAACAGAAATGGTTTTCTATTTTTAATATATTTCAAAATGTAATTTATTCCTGTGATGGCAAAGCAAAATGTTCAGCATCATTATTCCAGTCTTCAGTGTCACATGATCCTTCACAAATCAGACTAATTATGCTGATTTGGTGCTCAGGAAATGTTTACTATTTTACTGTTTATCACAGTTGAAAACATCTGTGTTTTTGTGAAAATCATGGTACATTTTCCAGAATTCTTTGATAAATTGAAAGTTCAAAAGAACAGCATTTTTTTTTTGAAAATTTGAAATTGGATTTTTTTTTACTAATGTAAAAAAGTATTTACTGTTACTTTTGATCAATTTAATGCATCCTTGCAAAATAAAAGTATTCGTTTTGTTCCAAAAAAAAAAAAAAGTAACTAACATTTTTAAACAGTACTGCAAGATATCTTAAAGAACAAAAACGTAATGTTTCTTTTTCTTTTTTTTTCTACGTTTGCATTCAGACATGATTGAAGAGTGTCTGGTTTTGAATGAAAAGAAAAGAATGAAAATTAAAATTTGAAGGGAATATTCTTAAGCGTTGCCTTAGGCCTCAAACAAGAAATTCGGCTGGGAACGAAATCTGCCATCTTATTCTTCTTGTCTTTCTCTCTGCAAATGAAAAATATCTCGCAGTCCAGAGCTGCAGATTTCCAACCAAGAGCAGCTCATCGTAGGACCCCGGCAACCCCACACATACATGTGTTGAACACCCAGCTGTAGTCGGGCCAAGAAAAGAGAAACGTTAGCAGATGTGGAAGTGCACTCTATGCGTATCGGGGCCCTCCCTGATATCAAACATGATCTAGAGGTACTAATGTTATCACATCAAATCACATGAGTGAAATCAGAGCACCGTTAAGGTTTGAATTTTAGGGGCAGAGAGTTTCTGAACTTTCTTGTTGATTTCATGTTCATGAAAGTGCATGTCTAGTCAGGTTGTGCTTTTATGTGTAAGTAATAATCACATTGTGTGGCTCTGGAACCCTAGACAGCTTACAGAACATCTCGTGCCAGTTTGTTGAAGTGAATACAGCAGGCGGTATGGAAAATCAGTAACATTTGGTTGTGGTGGTCTTGCGTAACTTGAGTGTACGTCAGTTGTTTACTGAGCTAAGTTTATTCATTTGTTTTTATTTACAGTTTGCAGAAACTGTTGTTATACAATTTTTAAACTCTCCCATTACTTTTTTGCATTCATTTATTTTATATATTTACATTTAATTTTTGTTTTTCAAAATGCGCAGTTTATTCACCACTAGCATCATTAAACAGAATTATAAGAAAATGTACTGTTTTCAAACAGGTTTCCAGAACATGTCTGCTGCCCCCAGACAGTCTCGCCCCCAAACACATGATTTTACAGAACATCTCATGCAAGTTTGTTGAAGTGAATACAGCAGAGGTGTGGAAAATCAGTAACATCTGGTTGTGGGCTCTGTTTACTCTGCCAACAAGTTGATCTAATTACTAGGGGTGTAACGATTCACTCGTTTTATCGATGCATCGATTACAAACCCTGACGATGCAATGCATCGATCTTGAAACATGCATTTTTGAATCGTGAATCGTCGATTTCGGACAGTAATTGGTTTAAAACGCTAAGAATGGAATGAACCGCGATTTCTATAGCGATTCAATGCTTTCAAAATATATACACATTAAATTACTACAAGCACTGTTTTTTTCCCTAACCTATGGTTCTGTAACCATAAAGGCTGCTGTGTAATTTGCCCCCTGACTAAGCATTTAAAGAATTTAGGGGAAGCATTTGAATAATCCTGTGAATGCACTTAAAGAATGCAGAATCTAATCGAATTTAATTGTGAATAAAATCAAATTGAATCGTTGTGAATTTGCAAAAATTGTCCTTGAAACGAATCGAAAACCTATGAATCGTGAATAGAATCGATTCGGTCTACCCAAAGATTCACAGCCCTACTAATTACAGATGTTTTTCGCAGTACCTGTCCTCAAACGGTGACATCTTTGTTATAAAATGCATGCTTTTTTCGCATAATTTCATATAATTATTTATTATTTTTATGTTTTGACTTTCAAAATGTGCAATTTCTACACTACTATCATTAATAGACAGAATTGTAACAATATTGACTGTTTTCAAATAGGTTTTTTCGAACACGTCTGCTGCCCCCAGACAGTCCCGCCCCCAAACACATGCCATTGGTCAAGGGATTTTACAGAACATCTCGTGCAATTTTGTTGACATGAATACAGCAGAGGTCTGCAAAATCAGTAACATTTGGTTATTGCCTATGTTTACTCAGCTAACAAGTTTATCTACCAGTTTTTAATTATAGATGTTTCTCACAGTAAATACTGACATCTTTGTTATAAAATGCATGCTTTTTTGACTTAATTTTATATATTTATTTATTATTTTTAAGTTTTGCCTTTCAAAATGTGTAATTTCTACACTACTCAAACAGAATTTTAACAATATTGACTGTTTTCAGACAGGTTTCCAGAACAAGTCTGCCGCTGGCCGAACAAACAGACAGTCCTGCCCAAAAAAACTAGTTTTTTTTTTCGTTTGGATACCACAGATCTGAATACCACATTTCTAAAAAAAAAACATCCTGCAACATTTTCAAATGTTTATGTTTCGAAACTCACTCAGCTGTGTGGCATTCAAGTGGAAGAGAGGAAACAACAGTAATATACAACTATAATAACACTCCTTTCAACAACATGGATACGGGCTGGCCGGGATCCAGCCGGTTGCTGGGAGGCACACGTTCCATGCCACCCCCGTTCCACCCCTCTATGCCTGCTGAGAATTTTAGAACGTCTCAGCACCTGTTTACCCCACTAATGACAGCACGCTCAACAAGACTCAGCTACCTTGGATGGAAAGATGGATCCCGTAGACATTAAATCAGCGTTCCTGTGAGAGCTGCCCTCAGAGCCTCATAAAGACCACATCCAGAGACTCGAACATCCAGCCCGGCCTTTAAAACATGTGCACACTCCCCTAGAGCTCCATGAGCGGGCACGTTTGTATTCCTTACAGTCGATTGTTTATCCCCGTGAGGGTGAACAGGGGTGCACTGCAAAGCTGGTTATATTAGGATGATATTCACTTCATGAATTTCGATGTGCATGATGCAAAAGCAAGCAAGCATTCCGGCGCATGCAAAACATGCCGAACTTGGACAGCTGTATGCTATTCATTTAAATTTCCTCCTTGTTTTATGCATTACATAAATTTGGACTTTTCCAAACGGAAAGTTTCCAAGCGCTCTTTGACAGTCAGATTAATAAGAGTGTTTCTTCCAAAGCTGCAGGAAGACTTGCGTGTCAGCAGCCTGTGGGGTAATTCTGCCGATGTCTGTCATGTTTATGCCTCTGGTCTAGTGATACACTTCAAAAATCTCCCTCCATCAGTAATTGAGCTCTGACAGCTACACGCCTGTACAATATTCCCTCATGTTTCTGAGGCTCCCATCAGCTGTCTGCTAGAGATCTGGGAAAACTCAACAAATACCTGCTGAGGCAGCCTGTGCCAGGAAGATAAGGTGGAGTGGGGAAAGTGTGAAGCAGAGAGAGAGAATAGGTAGGGCCCAAGGTGGTTTAAGTACATCACCTGGACAAAACTATACGTTAGCATTCCTATTCATCTCAAAGCAAGTTGCTGTCATATTTGTTGCATAAGAGAGCAGAACTTTGCGAGCCAATCACTTAAGCTGCAAATGTCATGTGACCAATCACGATGGAGCTGCAGGAAAACTCAAAAATGACAAGGCTGATAGGCTAATGTCATCACACAAACGCAAACAATTATAACAACCTACTACTAAAAATGACAAAAAATGCTAACTAGCAAAACCTTGACTGCTTAGTAGGGCTGGGTGAAAAATATCAATATCTCGATTTTAATCGATTCTTATTTTTCCGAAACGATATTGATTCTTAAATCCCAAGAGCTGATCATCTCCTCCACATTAATACCAGTTTCAGCACAAAATAAACATGACTAAACATCTGAAGGTAAGTTAAAAGAAAGAGCACAACTTTACAATTCGTATCCTGTCTCATGTAATCGCTCAATCAGTGTCTCAGCCGTGTCAATATAACAGCTTGTAAACAATGTCATGTAACATCACATTTACCTAAAAAAAAAAAAACACATTCGGTGACCAAAAACTCATTAGTCAGCTAGAAAAACTTACTCTAGAGAGGAGCATTTAGCTAAATAGCTACATGCACCATATAACATATTCATTATCATTTTTACTGTGATAAATCCAAAATAATCGATATTGAATTGAATTGAATCGAATTGGGAATCGAATCGAATCACAAGCTTGTGAATGAGAATCGAATCGAATCACAAGCTTGTGAATGAGAATCGAATCGAATCGTGAAATTTGTGTCAAAACCCAGCTCTACTGCTTAGTATAAGCCAAATGCACACACTCCCTTACGAAAATTAACCATGGTTTTACTACAAATAAAAGCAAAAAAACATGGTTACTATAGTTAAACCATGGTAACTGCAATTTAACCATGGTTTTGCTACACTAACCATAGTTTACCCATGGTGTTGGTAGTAAAACTGTGGTTATACAACTAGTAATCAATATGCCAAAAAAACGTGGTCACTACTTTTTACTATAATAAAACCAGGGTTACAAGTGCTACCCTGATGAAAAAACAACTGAAACCAGACTAAGCTTGTTGGCTAGTCTTCAAGCCTGGTCATAGCTGGTTTAGCAGGCTGGTTTTAGAAGGGTTTGGACGTTCTTTAGGTGGTTTCGTTGGTCTAAGCTGGTCAGACTGGGAGACCATCTAAATAACCAGCTAAAGCCAACTTAGTCAGGCTAGGAGATTAGCTTTACAAGCTTAAACCAACTAAGACCAGCCAACCAGCATTTTTCAGCATAGTAATAAACTTTTTACAAATAAATCCTGCGAAAATAAGTAGAAAAGAGCTACTAAATAGAAAACAAGTCGGTTTCTTTGGATTGTTGTTGCTAAACTAAACCAGACTTAGGCTAGCCATGATACAGTTCACGCTAAATGATCAACAAAGCATTCCAAGCTAACAAGGTCAGTTTCACTACAGTCCTTGACAATTGCTGTTTATCCAGAATAAAACCAGGGTTACAAGTGCTACCCTGATGAAAAAACAACTGAAACCAGACTAAGCTTGTTGGCTAGTCTTCAAGCCTGGTCATAGCTGGTTTAGCAGGCTGGTTTTAGAAGGGTTTGGACGTTCTTTAGGTGGTTTCGTTGGTCTAAGCTGGTCAGACTGGGAGACCATCTAAATAACCAGCTAAAGCCAACTTAGTCAGGCTAGGAGATTAGCTTTACAAGCTTAAACCAACTAAGACCAGCCAACCAGCATTTTTCAGCATAGTAATAAACTTTTTACAAATAAATCCTGCGAAAATAAGTAGAAAAGAGCTACTAAAGTCGGTTTCTTTGGATTGTTGTTGCTAAACTAAACCAGACTTAGGCTAGCCATGATACAGTTCACGCTAAATGATCAACAAAGCATTCCAAGCTAACAAGGTCAGTTTCACTACAGTCCTTGACAATTGCTGTTTATCCAGCTTCACACTCACTATCTTTTTTACATTCAGCTACAGTGCCAGGTCACTTCCCAAGCCTCATGCTCACTAACCAGGTTGCATTTCTATTCCTGACATGCTAAAGGCCAAGTTCTTCAAGTTCTTAATGGCATGCACTATGCAACTTTCACTACGGCTCCCATGAAAGGTCACTTTCTCCTGCCTGAAAACCCAAGGGTTTGGCCAGCGAGCTTAGCCCTGAGTTTGATTAATCCTTCATGGCCAAGGAACTGAAAAGACGGCCTGGGTGGGGGCAAAACAGGGCCATCTGGAAGGCTTCATAAACATGTCTATCCTTCTGCACTCTCCAAAGGGTTCTAGGAAAGTCATAAAAAAATTAAAGGAGAGGTCCCTTTGCTGAGAGTCTTTTATTTTTTTCTTCTGGAGACACATTCACAGAGTCCAAACAAGTAATTTCGTAAGTGCAGGGACGTCCGACAGGTGGTTGCGGCATCTTGTTGCCTGAATATTAATTGGAGGCTTAACCCTCATTGCTCTGTTTATGGTCTCGGAGACTTGATAGCTTAATAGCTGGAAAAACTTAACAGTGGAATATCAGGTTGATGACTTTCCAAATTTTGTTGATCTGATTATAAACATAAATTCAACATGATAACATGCTTCAAATGTAACTATATCTATTTTGGAGGTCTCCGAGATTCTGTTTATTTTTAAATGGATAAGTTGCATTTCTGAGAAGTGCATGTGCTACAATAGAGGATTAAAGAATCACAAAAAATATGTCAAATGGGTCTTGATCATATTAAAATAATTGGAAGAGAAAATAAATAAGTTAATTACTATTATTTTACACATTAATCACTCGGGTTTCTGGGACCCCAAACAAAAACAACTCAATAGAACATTTGGGCTATTTGAGGGGTGAAAACAAATAATATCCGCTAGTTCAAATTACATCCACATTTCTGGTACGCCCTGTGGTAGCTTGAGAGCCAAAGAAAAAGTTAAAAAAGCTCCAGCAGCTGGCAAATTATGCTTGAGAGATCATGATAGTGAAGCCATGGTCAACCCCCTGTGCCAGCACACTGTCTCACCCCCCTCTTGCTGGAGATGTCTCTTGTTACAGCTGGGAGCAGAATCCCATCACTGCACAAGAGGTCAATTTATACAGCATGCAATCTTACAGCTTTTGAGTGCTTTCCATTATGCGAAACCATTATGTGCATCCCTTTTGTTTAAATGGGTTGCCAAAGCCTTTCAGAGAGGTCTTCTCAATTTCACACTTATATGTGCACCGCTGCATTTATTAAAAGCCTCTAAACAAAATCATATGGCCCTGAGCAAGTAAAGAAAAAACTGCAATCACACTATCAGTTTTGTGGCAACAGCTTCAGATGTTCAGATGTCAGTGGTGTTTTGATTGTGTCGCAGACTGGCGCTCAACTGTGGAACTGATGTTGTTTTATCTGTAAGAAAGTATGCATGTTTGCGTGCTCAAGAGCAAGAGCGCAAATTCACAAAACTTTAAAAAAGTAAAATGAAATGTCAAACAAGTTAGAGAATTCCCCTTATTTTCAATAAATAAATAATTGAATAAAAATAGTAAGTAAGTTTAGCAAGTTGTAGGTACAGCTATTTCATATTAAGGTCCACACAAGCTAACATATAATCCCTATAGGTAACATGTAATCCTATGTGCTATTTTACGTAATTCCCTTTCAAGTGTGTTCTTGTAGAAATGTGTAGTAAAACAAATACATATGTGCAGTGAATGTAGAATACAGCTGTGGTGTGGGTGCATTCTTCAGTGCTTTAAGGGCCCTGTGTAATCTATTATCTCTTTAAGACCTTCAGTGCAGACTTGAGACTCTTCATGTTTGCATTAACGACGACGCACACCAGCAACAAAAGGCAAGCCTGTTAGGAAACAGAGCTTCCCCTGAAGCGCGATTGCTATAGTGATCCGGTATTTGGATGTTTACTTAAACCCTTGTAAAAAGTGACATTGGACCAGTCGGTGGGGAAAAAAAATCCAGTTCATAGAATAAAACCTCAATATTTACGCCTAAAGACAGTATAAGCAACGGACTCTTCCGTAACAGCTGAACAAGCATGAAAACAAGCAGGTAAGACAATTGGATACAAAATTTGCATACAACATACTTAGAAGTTCAAAGGAAGCTTACTGAAAGCATGAGTCACGTGTCGAAGTCTTTCCAGTCGCTGTTTAGGCAGGAGGCCAAATCTAAAATGCGTTTAATTCAAAAAAACTCTACGACTCTAATCATAATGCTCAAAAAACCCAATGTAAGAGTCACGAAGACTTCAGAAAATGACATTGAGGGTACTCTTTAACCTCAGTCCACCATAACAGCAAAAAGAAAGAATAAAAGCAAGAATAACAGAAGCCTAGAGTGAACTCTGTCCTGTATTTTTTCCTTTTCATTAACAGGTCTTTATTTTTCTCCTCTATTGCCTGCTTCCTGCTGCATAGCTTATGTGTCTGGTCTTGTCCTCCACAATCATTTCACAGACTTTGAGAAATCAAAGCGTGCTATTGCTTGCGATTGCATAACAGGACGCGTGTGTAAACAAGCAAGACTCAGGGCACTTACCCAGAGGGGGTGGGGCGCTGCTGGGCGATGTGAGGGCAAGGGTGCTCGTTGGGCTGGAGGTAGGCTCGGAGGAGGCCGTGCCCAGGGCAAATGTGGGTAGAGACTCTGGGAACCATCGGAAGGATGACACGGGGGTGCTGTGCATCCACAGAGCATCATCCGAGCCGAGCCCATCCTCCTCATCTTCTCCCCTGAGGAGATCCAGCCAGTCGGCTTCCCTGTTGCGGCCGGCCCCTTGAATCAGAGCCCGGCGGAGCAGCAGCAAACAGGCTCCGAGTCCCAGAAGCAGGAGCAGCAAAGCGGGAACGAGGAGCAGGGCTCTTCCTCCGCATGCACCCCTGCAGCAGGGCCTCGGAGGGCGATGTGGGGTCGGCTGCGGCGGAGGGAAACACTCCTCTCCGGCCCCCGACACGAGCCCAACACTCTGCCCCTGACAAAGAGACACCAGAAAGACAGGCAGCGGATAGACAGAAACATTTGGGTCCATCGGAGGCTCGTCCAAATCCTGCTCGGTATCTCCCGGCTCGCACTTCCTCTGCAAGCACTCATAGGGCTAACGTGTCCGGTACAAAATCTCAAACTGCCCTGCACACACACATACCTCAAGGCTAGTTGTCAGGACTCACACAAAGCCGCCCTCGCACACTACCGGCCATGAAATTGCGGCATCGCGGTCCTTGCAGCGAGCTGGCATACAGAAAGCAAATCTCTAGATGTGGGGTTTCAGATCCGGGATGACCCCACCCAGAAACAGCAGCACCAGCCTACTGCCCACAGCTCTGATGGTCACAGCCAGCTGCAGCAAATCTGCCCTGCTGGAGCACACATTCACACACCCACATATATACCAGCGAGGTCTGATGGGGAAAACAGAGGGGATCTCCCCACCCAAACACACTTAATGAAGTAATGAATACTGTGGGCAAGACCACCAGCAACATGTGGCATGGGGGGAGTTGGAGGGACAGCTGTGGTAGATGACTACAAAGGGTAGCACCTTTAAAAGAAGCAAGCAGAAATGGGAAATATATGTATTCCTTATGTGACCAGAGAAAGTGCATCAAACAGCGCATGGGCCTAAAGAATCTGACCCCCGAGTCAAAGGTCACACACGGCTCCTAATGGTCAACGCTTCATAATCCAAAACACACTGCCGGGCACATACAAACCTCACCTACAGTACACACATGGACAGGGGATACATAAGTCCTACTAATTAAATTAAGGGTTATAAACTTAGCCCCCCAATCTTGGATATTTGATTTTTATTATTTTTTTATTTTTATTTTCTTGCAGATGAATTCCACAAATAAATAAATAAAGGTCCATGTCACATTTTACCCAAAAATAACAGGGGTAAAGATAAAACTAATTATTTTTGAATTAAATTATTTTAGAGTACTTTTAAAAAAATTACACAAAATTAAGCCTCTCTCTATTATTGTAATAATTAAGACATTCAAAATAGATTTCTCCAAAATTCTTGTCATGCAGTAAAATGATTCAGTTAAAAAAAGTTAACACAGGTATACGCATACTTATCATAAAATAATATAAAAATGCAAAAAAAATTAAAAAATTAAAAAAATTAAATTAAAAAAAAAATGTTTTAAAGGGCCATTTTAGCAGCATCATATGACCCCTTTAAAAAATTTGCTATCTTTTTTTACAGGCAAAATCAGGAATGCTCAATATATTACTGGTAATTTTATTAATTGATTTTTAAACGTTTTAATATAAGGTATATATTAGGGGTGTCGCGATATACCGGTATTGACGATAACCGTGATATTCCAATCATGAAATATCGGCCTGTACCTGGTTGACCTCCCAGGTGGCAGTATTGTGCCTTAACGCTGACACCTGTTAAACAAGAAGAAGTCACAGCACGCGCAGCTACTCAGAGAAGAACCATGTTCAATATTATACAGACAGTAAGTTGCCATTATTTTACTAGTCATGGAATGGGAAACAACGTTACATTAACCTGTTAACAGCGGTTTCCTGTGTTCATATATTTTAAAGGGGTGATTCTTTTAAGAAGTACCGCGTTTTCTTTACTCGTCTAATTTTTGTATTTGT
>NW_015667272.1:81266-119340 GCF_001515625.1 Sinocyclocheilus rhinocerous
ATTAGAAGCACGTTAACTGCATGACTTCATTGGCGCCGGCGCAACTATAGGTTAAAGAGATTAAAATACGGGTACGCAAGTTAACAGGTTAAAGTACCAGTTTTGATGTTCATATTTATTCATCGTACTGTTGAACTTGACAGTATTTTCTCTCTTGTTATTTCATAGGGAGCTTCAAAGAAGACAAAGAAAGCCAGAGTCTCAGGTCAGCTGTGACCTGAAGAAGAAGAAGTGAAAATGCATGTGCCCTGTGTTTATCAGTATCCTTATGTTCATTGGGTAAAAAGAACAACTAAATAAACAAAGTAAAAATTCATTTGGCTGATTCCCCAATGTTTCTATAGATATCGCGATATAACGATATCATGAATTCTTTTGGCCACAATAACCGTGAATAATGATCAGCTTACTGTTACTTCCCTGAATTATTAATCAGTAAATCCCTAAGCAAAAATATTTAATTTCCTATTTATTTTACATTTCGGATAAAATATGACAAGGACATATTCCTAGACAGGTTTCGTGAGATTCACTCTTGACACACACCCACACCCACACCTGAACTCAGCAGTCTCCATAAAGATATATTGTGGAAATCAAAACAACAGAGCTATTTGGACTCTTGACAGTCTTTTGTTTGTTGATGTGTTATGTAAAGCCTCCCTATTTGTGCTAAATTAGGGCTGCTGTCACCAATTGTTCCTGTTGGACTGTAAATACAGTTCGCTTGCCATGAATCTCCCTGACTGAGGGCCGACACCGATCGTACTGCTCACCCGCACCGATCAATGTCTTCAGTTCCCTTACAGGCACTAGACATTCTAGCCCAGTCACTGCCAATGTCCCAAAAAGATTTCTAGCATCCTTTAAGCCCAGTTAATCTTGGCGTTTGGGCTGTCGGAGAAAAAATAGATTCTGTGTTTTGCAACAGAAATAGAAAGAGACAAGGAGGGGGGAAAGAAATGGCAGACCTGAATCAGAGGGGTCAATGTGGTTATCCCCAGTTTGACGCTGGCATTTTTAGGAGTTAAAATCCTTCATTAAAGATAAGCGATGGTTTATATTAGTCAAGTTAAGCAGAAATATATTGGCTTTCATCACAGAGGCAGGTGTTGTGTGTGTGAAGTAGTTTTGTGAGGAGATTCACAGTGGTTTGTGAGAGCGGGAAAGCGGCTGAGAGAAAGGGGGAGAGAGAAATTGCTGCTGGTGGGCCCCAGCATGACTGATGAGTTTGGAACAATCGGCCGCCCAGCTGCGTTTTCCATCAAACACATTCCTCTCACCTCACGCTTTCCCTCTGTCCCACTCGTTCACTCTGCGGCTGTAAGCAGCGCCCCCTAGGGACGTGATTTTTATGTGATGGACAGAAATACTTGAGCCATCTGTGGCAGGAATATTCTCGTATCTGTACGACCACAGGCTGGATTTCACATCATCCTATTTTCCACTGAAAAAGATATCTTTGGTTCTGACGAGATTGAATATGATCTGATTGTGTGCAATTGAATATCGCTCTTTTTTCATTTGATCCAATCAGGACCAAGGGGTCAACATTGAAAATGTGTTCCATGTGTGCAACTGCCCGAGGTATTATGCAAATAAAGTCCCAGTTGTGAACTTTTCTACAGATGTGACACACGCACAGCCCGAGAAACAAGCACAGTTTGTGTGTGCTGTAGAACAAAGACCGCATCAAACCCTCCTCAAATGGGCTACAGCCCGAGAATTCCCGATCCGGCATGCAGGCAGCACAGAGGAGATCTAAGAGAGGAATCACCTCGACTCGTCTTTGGCCTGGAGTTCTGGAATAACAGAGAATCCCATTTCAAAATATGTGATTCTGAAATCCTAAAGCACTTACAGTACTTTTATGTTTAGGGTTCTGCAAGAGCAGCATTTTAAACCTGTTATAAATACAATAAAATATGATGACTAAATGGTTATGAACATAAAACTTCCCTTACATAGAAAAGTGAATATAAAGTGAAACTGGACTCTGTTCTATTTTACATTTACATTTATTAATTTAGCAGTATTTTATAAACAATATGATACAGATACATTTTTAATTAAAAAAAGTAGGCCTAGTTGTGCGAAAACTGATTTTTTTATTTTTATTTTATTTCTGCTTTTTGACACAATAATGACTACATGATACTTAGACTACAACAATAAAAACATAATATGTATAATGGATATTAAAGCAATAAGCCCCAAGAAGCCATGGTTTACAGTGAATTTATAATAGCTAAGGGGCGTTGTTAGGCACGACGCGGAACAGAGTTAACCACGGCTTCACGAGGCTTACTGCTTTTATAAAACGGTTATTCCATATATGTAGCAAGGTTTCACAAAATAAAACAAAGAAAATAAAATGTAATGATATTAATAAAAACATTATTCTTAACATTAAAAACATTATTCAAACAATCTAGTTCCTCAGAAACAGTTGTGGTTGCAACAAAGTGGTTGCCAAGAAACACACAGATGTAAACAAAGGTGTATGTTTGTAGAGTAATTTACAACAGCTTCGAACGCGGCTCAACCAATCAGAATCAAGGACCAGAACTATCCATTTTATAATAATAATGTTTTCATTGTTTTTTTTTTTCTTAATAAGAATAAGAATAAATGTTATTATTATTATTATTGTTATTATTATCATTGTTGTTGTTGTTTTTGTTGCTGTTGTTGTCATTGTTTTTGTATCACTTGTTGCCATGTTACACATTTTACAAACAATACCAAAATTATTTATTAATTATTATTTATAAATAAATTATCATCTTATTATTATTAGTAATTATATTATATTATATTATAATTAAGTTACATGATATGTATAAAACAATGAAAGTATATAACATTATTATTATTATTATTAATGTTGTTGTTGTTGTAATACTTTACCATTTTATGTATTTTAAAAACAGTATCAGTAATTATTATTATTAATAATAATAACAATAATAATAATAATAATAATACAATATTATTATTGTATAGTTAAAAAACAATAATATAATATAATATTAATATGAATTATTATCTAAATTATTTTATTATTAATCCATAATGATTATTATTATTAATATTATTGCATGCCATTACATTTACATACAAATCCCACCCTACATTTTAGTCAAATTATTAGCGATTAGCGAAATATATAGCGAAAAGAAAATGAAGAGGTTTGTAGGCCAAGCTTATGAACATTAATCTACACGCTATTGTTTAATATGGGATAAGATAATAGCGCAGGGCATGAGGATGTATTGGTGCGACAGCACATTTGTAACACTAATACTGCTCTCTGCACAGGCTGATTGTTTTCCCACTAAGTATTCGTCCACAACATAACCTTCTGACCTTTTCATGTCCTGCTTCACTCGACTGGTGACCTGTGACACCACAATGCTTTGATAAACCAGAGTCACCTTCAACACGGACACGGACACAAACACACGGGAGCAGCAGGCAGTGAAGGGTGACAGCGCTGTGGTGTTGATCTGAGAGACGGCTATCATGGGCCTGCTGCACAGACAGAAGAAGCAGTGTTTGGGAGGCCCCCCGGGGAAGGGGGTGAGCTCTAAAATTGTCTGTTGTTTGTCTTCATTAAATGTAGTCCCAAGGTCACAGGGTCTCTGGACACCCTCAGCTCACCTCCCCTGAACAGCCATAACTTCAGCCCAGATTAGCTATAATTAATGAGTCCAATTACTCAGCTCACTAATCTTGTTAAATGTCCTGCTGGAAGAGCCAAAATATGCATGTGTGTGTTTACTGGAGTTGTTTAAAAGGGAGGGGTGTGATGAAAAACAGCCTTTATGAAGAGAGAGATTAATTTCCTGTGTCATACCAGCAGTGCAGCAGTGACAAAAATCAGCCAGCGATCTGATTGGCCAGCGGGGTGAGAGGCAGCACGTGATTGGCTGAATGCCTGGATAGAACTGTCGATCTACAACTGCATTACGAAATGGGTTTGAAAAAGCTGCCTCTGCAAAGCATCTGGCTCTCCTCCTCTTTATTGCTTTGTCTTCTGCTCTCTCTCCATCTTTCTTTCTGTTTCCTTCCTTCTTTTACAATGCCTCCCCGACCCAGTGCTTCTTTTCCCTATCGACCTCTCCATCTCTTGTTCTTCTTCTCAGGCAGATTCACAGATAGCACTGTTGCGTACAGCTGCCGCAGGCCATCAGCCAGCAATCTGATTGGCCAGCGGGGTGAGAGGCAGCACGTGATTGGCTGAATGCCTGGATAGAACCGTCGATCTACAACTGCATTACGAAATGGGTTTGAAAAAGCTGCCTCTGCAAAGCATCTGGCTCTCCTCCTCTTTATCGCTTTGTCTTCTGCTCTCTCTCCATCTTTCTTTCTGTTTCCTTCCTTCTTTTACAATGCCTCCCCGACCCAGTGCTTCTTTTCCCTATCGACCTCTCCATCTCTTGTTCTTCTTCTCAGGCAGATTCACAGATAGCACTGTTGCGTACAGCTGCCGCAGGCCCCCAAAATGGCATAGACAATCTCAACAGTAGCTGTTCAACTGATGACCTCAGGAAGAAATCAATCTCGTTAGCGACTGGAATAAATGAAAAGCCTGTGTTTTCCTCAACATGAGCATCATGCAAGCACTTCTTTGCACCATAGAAATTGCTAGAGCCGATTATCATTTCCAAACATTCAGGATTCCAATGAAATAACCAAAAATACTGATATGGGAGTCTGCCTCCACCTCACAGTAAAAAAAAAAAAAAAAAAAAAGGTTGTGAATTTCCTAATTGTGACCTTGAGATATTAGTCAGATACTTAAAAAGTCACAATGCGAGTCGACTACAACTGTTAATTGCGACATTAAATCTTACAATGTGACATTACATCTCGCAACTGCAACTTTGTTTCTCGTAATTGCGACTTTATTTCTCACAAAATGGCTTTATGTTTTGCAGTCCAGCTTTATATCTCACCATCCAACAATTGCAACACTTGTTTCTTATAACTACAATTTTATGTCTCACAATGTGACCCTAAATATCATAATTGCATAATTATATATTGCAACTGCACTTCTCTTAATTGTGACTTTATATCTCACAATGTAGATTTGTCTCGCAATTCAACATTATATCTCACCTTCTGGAATTATTATCTTGCATTTGCAACATTGTTTCTCATAATGGCAACTTTATATCTCACAATGTGACTTAATCTCATAATAGACATAGTTAACATGAACTAATGAAAAATACTTCTAATGCAATTATTAATCTTAATGACCATTTCAATATTTACTAATACATTACCAAAGGCTGTATCTGCTAATATTATTAAATGGAACTGAGCAAACATGAACTAACAAATGAACAGTATTTTTATTAATTAACTTTAGCAAAAAATTTATAAATACTGTATAGTTTTTAGTTAATGCTTTAACTTACATTAACTAATGGAATCTTATTGTAAAGTGTTACCCATAACAAATGCCATAACAATATCTCTCATTATTGTGACTTTATATTTCACAATTGCAACTTTGCTTCTCGTAATTGTGAATTTATTTCTCACAACGTGGTTTTATGTCTCGTGATTCAGCAGTATACCTCACTATATTTCACCGTTATGATTTTATTTCTCATAACTGCAACTTATGAGGCTTTATATGTTCTTTTTAACTTTATCTCACAATTATCTCTTTACTCTGAGACAGAAAAAGGGTTCCACAGCAAGAGTTGAACTTCTGACCTCTCAGACTTAAGCAAAAAATATTCCTCTGAGTCACATCAGGTCCTGCTCAGGTGGGGCCCGATCCCCCCCGAGACTGAAATCCTAGAATCGCCCTTTTCTGCACCGTCAGAAGGTAGGAGGCTGGGAAAACAGTGTATCATACAATCAGTTGAAGGTATTTCCTAAGCTGTTAGATTTACGTTTCTCCCCTGGTCACTTGAGAGCTTCATTGGTGGTGGCCTCATTCAGGTTGTTGATCTATGTTGCACGCTCTTTTTTTTTTTCACTTTATGAGGACTGTATTGGGGGCAGGCTCCTCCCCGAGCCTGGGGCCACACCACCTCCGATGGGCTTGGTCTTGCCTCCACCTTCCTCGTACCTGTGTGTGTGTGTGTTCAAGTTGGCTGCCGTGACACTGTGAGACTTGTTCTGGGGCGCCTGACATGCCGACAAACAATCAGAGTGAAACATACACAAACACACATATACACGCACCTCTCCCAACCCTCCTGCTGCTCTAAACCTCCACATGCAACTACAAAAATGCACAACGTAAAAAAAAAGGCATGCGAAGTATAAGTCATTCCTTTTGGAAAATCTATCTTAATTGAGTTTCGGAACACGTTCTTGAGCACCTTAGGATAGTAGTTGGTTTTTAGCTAATAAACTTGAAACCTGAGCTAGTCTTAGGCTAGTAGACTATCTTGGATCAGCCACAAATCAGATCCCAGCTGTTTTGAGAACATGATACAGCTACAGACCAGCTAATAACCATTTCAGATCAGCTAGAAACTAGTTTCCATGTTCTAAAACCCAGATACCAGCTTGAACTAGATTTTCTATCAGGGGTGCGATACCTGGAGTAATCTCAACTTGGAAGAGCAGCCAACTATGCACTTACAGATATGTGCAAAACCCTGACATAAACACACACACACACACACACACTTGTTTTTGAGTATTTTGCCCATGTTGTGATTTTGTGCACGTCTTCATATCTCACCACAATACATTTGTCAACAAAAAATAATGTATATATTTGGCAGCCCATAAGCAAAGACACACTCTTGTCTTCCTTCCCGCTGATCTACGACTTTAAAGAAAAGTTTTCACTTACCGCTTTGTACGTGTACTGTACTGGTGCCGTTGTCCTTCCCCAGAATATTCTCTGCCATACATGTGTAATTCCCAGAATCCTCCAGCTTTGCACTGCTGATCTGAACTTTGGAAGTTTTCCTTCAAGAAGAATACAGACAGAAACAGGAGAAAGAGTCAAGGATTCCACTATAAAATGTAAGAAGGAGAAACTCTCCAGAGAAACCCTCTGTATAAATTAGAGCTCGGTTCAAGTCTTTAAACAGAGATAAAACAGAGACATATGACACTCTGAGAATCCCAGTGAGCTTCACATTGCTTCCACAAATGGCTCTTTTTGGTGAAGAACATGACCAATGAATCAGTGAAATTAGACAAAAATCTCCTTTACCCTTAGATCATTTCTTAATATCAAAGATCATTTTAAAGGCAATTTACTCACTTCAATATCATTCCATACCTGCATAATTTTCATGGAACTCAAAAAGTAGATCTTTTTTTGAAGAATCTTCACACAGCTCTTTCTATATGATAACTTATAGTGACTGTCTGTCAAACTCCACAAAAAGACAAAAATGTACCATAAAGAATCATTAAAATTATACTCCATATGAATTGGATCATATGTTTCATTCTTTTGAAGTCATATGAAAGCTTTGTGTGAGGACCAAAATATAAGTCACTATTTACTGCAATTCTTTGGCTTCACTAATGCAGGCTTGATTCAAGCTTTGATGCATGTGTTACTTAGAACTGTCTTTCAAAGAGCTGCATGAAAACCTGGGGAAAACATGTATTATGTGCATTTATAACATTTTGTAACAACATAAGCTTAAAAGAATAGTCCACCCAAAAAATGAAAATTTTGTCATCATTTACTCACCCTCAAGTTGTTCCAAACCTGTATAAGTTTTTTTCCTATGTTGAACACAAAATAAGATATTTTGAAGAGCCAAACAGTTGTTGGTCCCCATTGACTTCCATAGTAGGGAAATAAATACTGTGGAAGTCATTGGGGACCATCAACTGTGTGATTACCAGCATTCTTCAAAATATCTTCTTTTATGTTCAACATAAGAAAGAAACACATACAGGTTTGGAACGACATGAGGGTGGGTAAATGATGAGAAAAATGTTCATTTTGGGGTGAACTATCCTTTTAAGTATATATTATATTTTAGAATCTTTGGACCCACAGGTTGGTAAACCAGCTTTCCCATCAGATTAGGAAGACCGACTTAAACCGGCTTAGATCATTTTAAACTAATAACACTGTTTTCAGCAGAGTTTTCATTTTTGGTGACCTATTTCTTTAATCGTGTCATTAACAATATATTAGACATGCATGCTGAAACACTTCACTTTAATTACAAGGGCACAGGCAGTCTTCAGCACACTGCCCATAAGGATAAAGCGCTTGACTTATGTGAAGTTCAAGATCTACACTTAGAACGTCTGATAAACGTCTAGAACTGGAGGTTGGATTCTGCTGGTGTGTGCTAGTGGACGTGCTGACTCACTTGCCGTTCTTGGAAATTTTGATCTCTTTGCTCTTCTTCAGTTCAGTGCCATCTTTGTACCACTTGTACTGCGGGGTGGGGTTGCCGGAGGCCTCACACCTCACAATCAGTCTGTTTCCTTCGTCCACCAACACAGGATTTTTCATGCGCTTCAGTGAGGGAGGAGCAGCTGAACAACAGAAAGAAAGAAAGAATATTGTGTTATACGTACTTATTTTTAACATCAACATGTAGTAGGGTTGATGCAGTGATGGAGCAGAAAATAAGGGAGGGACGCAGAGAGAGAAAAATCCAGAAACGTCTTTTAGCTGGCCAGATGATGTCACCAGAGACACTGGCAGTGTGAGGCAGTTCTCTCTTCGTTTCAGTCCAAGCGCTGAGCTCTCTCAGCTCTCAGGGATCAATGCAGCACATTTACAGCACTAAAACACCTGCATTTTGTGCTGCTCTTCACTTTTATGAACTCACACATGTGGACATGTTAAAATAACAACAGGATTCCTTGCAGTATCGGGGGTAACTAACTACACTAACAGCACTACTAACTTAATGGTATAGTTCACCCAAAAAATGAAAATACTTTCATCATTTACTTACCCTCCACTTGTATGAATACAGAAGACATTTTGAAGAATGTTGTTAACCAAACAGTTGACAGTAGCCATTGACTTCCATAATA
This sequence comes from Sinocyclocheilus rhinocerous, assembly GCF_001515625.1. Classification (NCBI taxonomy): domain Eukaryota; kingdom Metazoa; phylum Chordata; class Actinopteri; order Cypriniformes; family Cyprinidae; genus Sinocyclocheilus; species Sinocyclocheilus rhinocerous. The sequence continues at coordinate 90,279 of NW_015667272.1, forward strand.
TCGGGAAAAAAAAAAAAAATACCCAATGGCTAGTCACTTGTTTGGTTATCAAAATTCTTCTAAGAATTAGAATTTTGAGGTGAACTATCTCTTTAACTTACATTGTTTTCAAGGTTTTCCGTTAACGAGTTAGCTTTTTCTATTAACAAAGTAGCAGTGCTACTTCACAAACTGAGGAAATAATCAAATGTGCTCTGCTAAATGGTCCTTTCTCATGTTTAGCGTTCGAAAGTCAGATTCATTTTTAGTGAATTGGTTTATTCTAAGCAGTCCTCTCTGTCGAAGCATTTATATGTCCGATTCATTCAAGTGAATCAGTTTGCACTAAAAGTCTCTCTCACTGCCATAAAGCATTAGAATGTCTGATTCATTTTAGTGAATTGGTTCATACTAAGTGGTTCTGTCAAAGTGTTAATATGTCTGATTCAAATCTGATTCAAATGAATCGGTTCAGGCTACACGGCTCTCTCTCTCTCTTTGATAGGAAGCGTTGGAGTGTTCAGTTCGGTTCATACTAAGCAGTCCTTTCTGTAAAATGTATGATTCATTCAAGGGAATTACCTCGTGCTAAATGGTTATCCCTCTGATATGAAGTGTTGGTATATTTGATTCATTCTACTGAATCAGTTTGTGCTAAACAGCTTTCTCTCCCATGCACAGTATTGGAATGTTTGATTCATTATTCTGAATTGGTTTGTTCAGATCTGTTTTAAAAATGATTCACACAAAAAGCAGAACATTTAGCTGATGTTGTTTTCAACTCATTTTTATAAAGTAGTGTATATTCTAGTTTATAGTTGTTTATTTGATTGTTCAAGCATTGTTTTGTGCTAAAAATATGCTACTGCTCTAATTTAAAAAAACAAAACAATTGGTTATAAACGTAAAAAGATACCTACCCCTTTTGTAGCCTAAGTTAACTACTTTGTTTCAAATCAACAGTATTTGTCTCACTATTCAAGGAAACCCTAGAAATTAGGATTGTTATTACTCATGATTTGGTGACTTAATCTTATAATTTATTAATTAGCTAAACTTACTCTAAAGATCAAAATCCATCCAGAGACTTTAATCCCAATCAATCTTCTAGAATGAGATAATGACCTTAAAGGGGTCATAGGATGCTACATGCACTTTTACAAGTTGTTTGAACTGAAATGTATGTTGGCAATATTTTCTCCCGACATCTGAGCCGCTGAAGAAGCAGAGGATTACATTGTTTCTGAAGGGAATGCGCCCCCGATCTACATAAACATAGAGGACTTACAATAACGTACAGTATTTGAAAAATAATGTGTTTTTTGAACATTAAAGCATGTCAACATATTCTGTTACACCAAATACACAAAATAATGATCTTTAAAAAAGCATCATATGACCCCTTTAAGACCCTAAAGAATCATATCAACTTGTGGAAATTGGGCATCCTATGACCCTTTTAAATAAATTTGTTTTGAAAAAGCATGTCGTCAAAACACCAATGTTCGAGAAGAAAGCAGAGAGGCTTAGCTTGTCTTTAACACATACAGTATTTTGAAATTATGCAAGAACGGCAATTGATGACTTCATAAATTCTAAAGAGACACTCAATCTCAGACAACAGTCAAAACACCAACAGAATGGAGGACAACAGTGCTGAAAGGAGGTGAAGTTACTACATGTGGGCCGCCACATGCCCAGACGCTGCCATGCATAGTCACTCAGGAAATGCATTATGGGATTAATGCAGACTCAGACAGCAATCACAAGGCTTCAAAGAGTTGCGGTTCCACATCCGAAGGGCAGAACTGGGCGATGCTTTTTGGCTGTACCCTACTGTCCTGGATGAGAGAAAGGCGCATGCTGCCCCAAGGCTGGGGCAGGATTCTGTGTAGCTCTTTGGGCCTTCCCAAAGTGAATCCATGGAGGCACTTACACTTTTACAATGGCTACCTCTTTATTACTTGTCAACGCACATGATCAATACCCAATTAAAGCCTTAAGCTATTATTGCAAAAGATAGCAAGCATCAAAAAATAAACGGATGAGAATACACAAGCATTAACATCAATTAGAAACAGAGGTTGCTAAAATAACCAACAGTCATCCTAATTTTGGAACAACTGTCCCACTTCCCTGTCCCAGTAAAGGCAGCTGTTTTATCCGAACGTCTGCTTTCATGGCTGAATGATGCAGTCTGTTCTGATGTTGCGTAGCTCGAAGTAACATGACAGTCTCTGGCACAATGTTTGGATTGTACTGTCAGTCGAATAACGTCTCAGGTTTCCCATGACAGCCTATAGTGATGCGCATTCTCTCAGAAAAACCACCAAGTGTCCGATGTGGTTCTGCTCCACACCATTTAATGCTCACTGCTGTCGTTACCCCTCGGAGGCCATTAGACTGATGGGATACAGTGCGCCAGCAACGCAATTCTTTGTACAAATATTTAAAGACACTGTAATCTCCCTGTATATTTGTGCTGAATGAAAGCGTACTGATTAATCGCCTGAAAACCTCTTGAATTAAATAAGCACAGTTTTCTTTTAATTAAACAGAAAAGTTAAAGATGTTCAATAAAGAAACAAACATCAACACTGACTGAGAAAAAAGAAAATGTCACTGGAGTTTGATTTCATGATACTCAACACATGAAAAAAAAACTGAAAACTTTGTTGTCTGAGCCTTTATGAGAACTAAACCAATTTTATTATCTGTCTAGAAGCTGGATGAGTAAGCAAAGGCCTTTTTTCCGACCACAATGTAACTTTTACTCACCCTAAACTCAGGGCACCTGCATCATTACTCAGCATGCCTTTGGATTGACTGTGTTGTGCAACACAGCTTATGATGAATTCAAGCCGAGTAAGTGTGTGTTTTGCATTACACACTGCACAACGTCCGTTACTGCGACTTTATCGAAGAAAGTGTGAGTGACAGGTGCATACTTGCGCATAACGCCTAAGTAAGTTGCATTGGGGCCGAATCGGGGGTCGAAAAGGTCGTGGTTAAGCACATGACGTGTATGTGAGGGTTCTGTGGAGAATGACTGACATGAAGCATCTTGTTCAGAGTTGCTTTTGTATATGCAGGGTGATACTTGCCCGTGTTCAGATAAGAAGGGTGGGGTGTCTGATTTGTTCGCTTCATGTTTTCCCGACTGCAAAGTAATACTCATACTCCATGACCATGACAGAGTCATTCTAGAGTATTCAACCTCATAAAGAAGATCAAACAGAAGTATGGGGTTTATTAAACTAGGCGCTGAAAACTGTCAAATCATACTTAAATGGCAAGTCATAACTAATGCCACATGTGCGTGATACATCAAGCATTATCTTGTCTCAATTTGAGGAAGAATAAAGCACTACACAGCCTGAATAATAACCAGCAGAGATGGAAAACCATTATTCTTAGAGTTTATTGCTCATTTAACAGCTTCTGCTACTGTGGCGGGAATGTTTGTTTGCACTTCCTGAGCATGTAGATTATTTCTCCATGCCACCCCTCATGTAGCGTATTTCATCAGAGCTTTAACACAACTGTCACACTTTTACGAGACGCATGACACTGTCTCGGTGGCCCTGCCTGTAATTCAGAAATGGCCATAATTCACAACCTGAGGGACAGTGCCAAATCTCAGTTTAAGCTGGCGAAATCGTTCTGTGGTTAGGAGAAATGGAAGGATTATGGAAAAATGTATAAACCGCACAATCTTTGCTATCAAGCCACGGCACAAATCGCAGTTCTTTCGCCTTCCTGCTGTTTCCAAGGAAGCAAGCGTTTATTTTCACTTTCATGTTATGACACATATCTTGTTTGGATACATAGTTTCAGTATTCCAAGAAAATTCCTCACGCAATAGCTGTCAGAGTAAGGTGCAACACTGTGCTGAAGGTTTATGTTTAAACACGGGTGTGTGGCATGTGTGTGTTCTTGATTCAAAAACAATTCACTGGATTTTTGACAGTCTTAAGCATTATTTTAGCAGTATTTTGATTATACAGCTATGTTTTAGGAAATATAGTTCCTGATAAAAAAATTAAGAAAATCAGCACAACATAAATATAACTAGTGTTATACTACATTATTTGAGAGTAATTTGAAAAAATATATTGTTGTTGTTATCATTATTGTTATTATTATTAACAATAATAGTAAGTTTAATAAGACATTTCTTTATTGCAGTTGATTTCAGTTTTGAAAAAAAATCAACCCCCTTTCATCCACACTGATTATATGTAATTTTAAAATAATACAATCAAGAGTTTTTCTCTTTCTAAGAGTTCACTTTTGGCAAAGTGAGTGCATGAAATAATATCAAAACAGGTTTGCATATCATTATGAAACAGCTTTTGAAATAGAGTTGCAACCTCAACTGCAATTGAGCAAGCATATGCTTGGTATAAAACAGCCACATAAAACTTGATTCATCAAGACATATTTCACAACAGAAAAATATGCTTGTGCAATGGAATTTGGCTCTTTATTTTTCTTTTCATTTGACAATGCAAAATTAATCGCTAACATACTGAATAAATATTCTGGGGGAATTCACTAAGAAGGAACTGCAAGCATCGTCTGTTGTTTAAGCACCTGGTTCACTCAAGGAATTATGCAAATATTTTATGCAAAAATTCAGTGGTGAGCATATACTGCATGGCACAAGGTCTTTTCCGCTGTGGAGGATGCAGCAAACCACCGCAATTTGGCATACTTTACCGGTATTGTACTGCATTCCTGCACAACTGTGATGCACATACAGTGGGTACGGAAAGTATTCAGACCCCCTTAAATTTTTCACTCTTTGTTATATTGCAGCCATTTGCTAAAATCATTTAAGTTACTTTTTTTTCCTCATTAATGTACACACAGCACCCCATATTGACAGAATGCTTTGAAATGCAGACAACACAGTCGTGTCTGTTCTTCGTCATTTGATCAACATTTAATATTCAACAAAGTACATTGTAATAAAATTTTATTTCCCATCAGTAATAGTTTGACATTTATCACACTAACCAAATAGTTTCATGCATTATCATACTAAACAAATAGAGTTTGGTGTATAAGGATCAGTGTTAGGGAACGTTACTTTTAAAAGTAATGAATAACAATATTGCGTTACACCCTAAAAAAGTAACTAATTGCATTACTTAGTTACTTTTTATGGAAAGTAATGTGTTACATTACTTTTGCATTACTTTTTCTCATCTGGGCTGGGCTTGTTTGTTTGTTTTAATATAAAAAAGTTCTATTTTGGGCAAATGTAAAAGTGCTTTTACACCAAAAGTGAAATGAGTAAAGGGCATAAAAAAGACCTTTCTGATGTGCTGCCATTCTGTATTGCAGTTCAACACTCTTACGTCAGCAATCAAACACATGTGATGTGAATTCAACAAAAGCAATGTTTAACTAAAGTCATTTTTGCTTATTCGTATAGTTGAATTGGATCATCGAAGGTCAGCAGCAAAGACACTGGTTAATAAATTGGGATTAAATACTTAAAGTATATTTGTGTTATTTAACATTTAATTATTGCAGGTTTGCGTCATATTCTGAGTTTGCATTTCACTGTTTTTTAATCATTTTGAGAAATAGAGAATATGTTTTGGTGCAAGTGAGATGAGTAAATGCATGTTCACATTTAGTCTAGAGCTACAGTAACCATCATGTTTACACAGCGCATAAAACGCCTCTGCACTTACTCCCGATTTCGCTCAACATCGGGACAGGAGACCTGTCAGTCAATAAATAGGAAAACACAGTAACTGGTGTTACTTATTTGAAAAATGAACTCTGTGATATTGTCTTGTAAAATAAAAAGAAATGTGTTACTTAAATAGTTACTTGAAAAAAAGTAATCGGATTACAAAATTCACGTTACTTGTAATGTGTTACCCCCAAAACTGATTTCACGAGTTCGTGTGCCCATATAATCTTAGCATTAGTGGTAAACAGATCTGGCTTGATGTCTGCAATGGAGGGCTCAGAGAGACTATTCTATTCGAGCTCCGCTAACCCCCCTATAGACAGAAAGATAAATAAATACATATGCATAAAAAGGAGGAGATGGGGGGGAGGAGGGATGCCGAAAGAACTAACAACGGAAGAGGTAAGAGGCTGGTTTTTATACTTGGATATTAACTGGAAGATTAGATGGGCGTACTCCTCCCGTAATCTATACTAAACCAAATTTACATTAAAAATGCTGTTTCTACTGAAATGTCAATGCAGTTAGTTGATTTTAATACAATGCATTTTAAAGGTTATTGAACAAAATTGTATATGCACTGAAATACCACCCAAAAAAGTGACAAGATCATGTACTGAATATGTCCCTCAAATCTGAAAAATTTTGACAGAATGCTTACTTTACAACTCATTTAAGAAGGTGCTCCTTCTTTTGTGCCAATATGATCCTAAAACACTTTAATATCCTCATCCAAACAGAAACACTTCTGAATGCCAAAAGTGGTACAAAAATAAACAATGCAAAACGTCCTGTCATGGGAATGCCTAACATGTCCAGTATATTTCCTCCTTACCTTTTGTACAAGTGGCATGTTCCAGCTCTTACCCACACAAACACAAGATTCACACGTATGCGTTGTTACAGATAGCAAAGCCTGTTTTTGAGGAACAGTACATATCCATAGCCTGAGGAGATGCTGTGCTCTCTCTTGCGGCTTGACAAGATGTGTGATTCAACCGTCATGAACAGCAACGGCCAACGTGTCGCCCGTATGTTGCCGATCAGATACGATTCACCACAGTTATAATATCCAAAATAAGAATCATATGTAAATATATGATTCATCACATAAAACCCCTTTTATAGTTTTCTCTTCCTCCTTTAAACACGTAATATAAACAAGATAAGTCCAACTTCAAAATTATCACAGAAAATCTGAAGAGACCTGAAGAGAAAATGTGGAACATTCAGGTCTCAGCAGTTCCTATCTAGCCACAGTTTTTTAAAAGACTAAATAAAACCAACTGTTATGTAGAGCTCACAATCACAAAACTGAGCAGGATATCTGTGTCGACATTGAACAATTTCCAGATTATTCTTGTGTATAAACTAAAAATGTGGTTTATCACTCAGACACAATGACAGAAAGCCATATGCATGTGTGGTCTTGGCAATCGGTTTCGTTGCGCGTATGCCAAATATAGCCGCATGTTAACACAATCAATCACTTCAAAAATATGTATATAGTTTGAAATCCTTTTGGTTGTTTTTTTAAATAGATCACAGTGTAAAACATGCCATTTCTCAGAATTATCTACTGCGTATTCTGTGATTCAGTAAGCACTTTGTTTAGTCACTCATGATTCTCGCTTTTCTTTCATGTCATTTCAAAATCAGAACTGAGCTAAATCAGGACCCCGTTAAATTTAGCAAGAAGGTGTAGTGTAAACTAAACCGGAGTAACACAACTACACACAGGGTTAACACAAATGTCTTCTCTCTCAAGAGGCACTGTATAAAACTTCTCCTGGGCACTTTTTTTAAAAATTCACAGCTGCGCTTTGTTTCCGTAGACACAGCACAGGTGATTAACATCGCTCTAAGAAACTGTTCTTCTGTACCACATCACACACACTTTGACGTATATCTGTGACCACAGGCAGGCGAAAAAACCACAGTCTATACAATGTTATGTCTTACACAAGTACAAGCACACTATGTTAAATTACACCTGTGTTAGTATTGTGAGGTCAAGCGTGTTAAACGACAGAAACTGGGACCACATAAAAGCTGGGGAACACAATACTCTCTCTCCCCCTCAAATCAAGCCTCGGGGCACACAGGGTATGGAACACCACCCTCGAGAGATCGGACACTGAAAGACTCAGACATGTCTGTAAATGAATGAGAGGAGACACAATACTGTGCCTCCTTGTCTTCACCTGCTAATGTAATTGAGGAGTTTCATACCAAGGTGAATCTCCCAAGCAACTCTGAGTGGAGACTCAGGTTCGAATCCCGACTTAATATACCATCTATTTTTTTTTAACTGAACTGACAACCAGCATTAATGTATATTGGTTGGATTCAAAAGAGCAGCTTTGGCAATTCCTAATAGCTCCTCTAGTACGCACTGGAAAATAGTATGTTTTTTGAGCATGGACTAATGACAGAATTGTTAGGTTTAGAGCAAGTTTGCACGGACTAAATATATTTAGACATGTGAATAGGTGACTTCAGTCACAGAGTTTTAAACAAACAATTTTTTACAACATGCAACTTAAAGATGTTTTACACAAAAAAATATTTGAGGCATATGCCATCTGGAAGGGGTATGATGCTCCCTGGAACAGGGGAAAGATGGGAGCCTTCTATGAGAAGGGTGAATCATCCCATCATATACTAGCACAATGGGGTATGTGACCAGGCAAAAAGGGATTTGCCTCTTTCCCGCTGTGTCTCCCTCCTTGACCTCAGGGTCAGACTGCAGTAAAAAGACATGACTTGCAGCAGTGTAGAGCAAAAGAGAAGGAACTTGTGCTCTTCAGCCCTCATTCAAGAAAATCTAAGCCATGACGTTTGAAAGGTTTCACAGCAACAACCATCTCCCTGAAGTGCAATCCAGTGGAGAAACAGTGTGGCAGCCACTTGCAGAAGAGTAGAGACCTAACACCGGCACAGAAATACGAGCAAGTCCTTTAAAGGTACTTGAGGAACGAGAGCCTTTGGGAGGCAGCCCACAATTTGGCCCGAATCTCAGCAACAATGCAGCTCATTAGGCGACAATATGCAGAAATCAGGTGAGTGGCGTAGGTGAGAGTGCTGGGAAAAGCCGTTACCGCTTGTGACATAAGAAACTGGAATAGGAGTTTATCAAGGACTTTAGGTAGCACGCCAAACTGGATGGGGATCTGGCTTGCACGCAAAACACACATTAATGCAACAATTGTGTACCTACGCCACAAAGGCTAGATATGCTGCTACACGTTGACTGCTTTAGGAGGTCTACCTGTGTGACAAACATATGCAGCAAGCTTTGACAAGACAGTTTGTTTCACACCCCAAAACCCCCTCCTGCCACAGGCACACACACCTTGCGTATGTTTTCTATTTACCTTCTGTGGGATCTTTGCTCTCCTTGCGTCCTTTCTTTCCTCCTCTTTTTTTCCCATTCCGTTCCCTCTTCTTACCCTCTGACATTGTATCAGTACCAAAAAAAGAGTGAAAAATGTAAATCCACAATGGAAAGAAAATACAAGTAGTCCTATGGGGAGTGTGACTGGCGCACTTGAGACTCTGAACTTGTCAGAGCGTTTGGGCTCCTATATACACTCACTCTCTCACATCACAGAGGAAACACCTACTTGCAGCATGGTGAGAGAGAGAGAAAATAGAGAGGCGAAGACGGTGGAAAAGAGAGAGGGAGAGAGAAGGGGAGGGGAAGAAAGGGAGGGAGCAAAGGGAGGCATTTCCCATTGCTGTCAAGCAATTAACTATTCCCTGTCTGGATCTTTCAGATCTTTCAGTGTCTTCCAGGCCCTGGAGCTGGTGCTTGGAGACAACACAGTGCTCAGGCCTTCCTGTCTCTTTCCACCTCTCTCTCGCAGTCTCAGGGCAGCAGGAGCCTCAGCTGATCTGTAAAGCTGACTCCTGGCTGATCTCTCCCCCACACACTGCTCTAGCACTATTGGAGACAAAAAACATTCACTCAGCCAAAAGCATTCAGTGACACAGCCACAAAAAGGTCAAAATACCATAATTCCAAAATGTTTGATATCGGAAAATTATGCATGTGCGACATGACACAAAACAATCCTACTGTTCTCTCTCTCTTTATTTTTATACTCCCCAATGTCCCCCTCTGCCTCTCCTGCTCTCTTTCTCTTTTCCCTCTTTGCTCCCAGTTTCCCATCCTCTACTGTAAACGAGTCACAACACGTTCCTAATAGTGTCGTCAGGAATCCCAGCAGTGAGCACGCAATCACAGACTAGGAACCTAGTGAGAGCACAGAAAACATAATGCCACAAAGCTACACCTCCAATGCCTGTGCAGCAGGTACAAGAGAGAGGGATAAAGAAAGAAAGAAAGAAAGAAAGACAGGAAGGAAAGAAAGAAAGAAAACAGACAGAAACAAAAAAGAAAGAAAGAAAGAAACAAAAAAGAAAGACAGGAAGGAAGGAAGGGTGGAAGGATGAAAAAAGAAGCAACCATAGTAAGAAGACAAACAGGATGGAAAAGGAATGAAGGAGGGAAGGAGGAAAGAAGGTTAGGAAAAAAGAAAGACAGGAAGGAAAGAATGAATGAACAAAAGAAGGAAGATAGGAAGGATAATAAGAAAGAAAGAAAGAAAGAAAGAAAGAAAAAGAAAGAAACATAAGATGTTATAATGGGAATAAATCTAGCAGCCCCACACGGACAGTTTTTAAGGGTCCATCCAAAAGCTTGGGGCACTGGTTGGCAGGAATCCAGTCACATGATTCTTGAGATGAAAATATCAGAGGCCATCATAAATAAAACACAGTGTCAGCATCACTCTACTTCCATCTTCTTTCCCCCTCAAAAAAATATGACTAGGAAGGAATAGGAGTTAAACTGGAAAAACAGTTCAACTGCCATTTATATGACACCAGCATTGGAATGAAAGATGGTAGAAGAACATGGCTGAACTCTACAGTGTGCAGCAAACAAGCTACACATACAGTACAATTCATTTCACTGTCTCTTATCCCTTATGACTAACGCTGATAAGTCTCCTATGAATTATGAGCTTTGTAGCATACAAGTTATGTCATGTCAGGGCCCATATGGAATTCAATTTGGAAATAACAAACAATGATGATACACTTAAAGAATTAATATTTTAGAAGACTGTCACATGTTTCACTTCAATCAAAGGGTGAGCGCTAAGCCCAGATAATATTAATGCTGGCGGCAACAGTGTTACGGGTTCAAATCCGTATGATTGAATGTTGTATTGTTGTGCCTCTAAGCAAGGCACCAAAGCTCAGATAAGAGCCGTGAGATACAGTATCAAAAGTGTCTTCATAAGGGTTTCCTCCAAACAACCTTGTATCATCATTTTCATCGAGCAAGATGCACCAAGACCAAAATCTGTCTGACATGATGTCATTCTGTAAACAAACCTCTATTCATAATAATGCAACAACGTTATCCTCCTATCATCCAAAAAAAAAACTAAAAAAACATCATGGAACCAGCACCTTGATCCCAAAAATAGAGGCATTTCGTAATTCCGTCTCCACCACAGAGTACAGAGTAACATTTCATCAATACAAGGTAGACGGTTGGGGGTTATGCCAGAACCCAAACAGGATTGGAAGAAACGTTAGAAAGATGGTGACGAGATTGAAAGCATGATGGAGGAAGTGGAAGATTACGTGCGGTATGTGGTGAGTCACAAAACGTGCTGTGGTATCGAGACCTCGCCACGGGGCTTCTCATGACTCTAACCTCCTTGGAGCCATGTCATCATTTACCTGGTGGGAGTGTGTGTGTGTGTGTGTGTGTGTGTGTGTCCAAGGGGGCGGGAACTGGCATGTCTCAACACATGCAGTGTAGCCTCCACTTTAGAGAAGATCAAAGTGCCACGTTGTAGGCATAAACAGTGTGTGTGTGCATGTGTGGAAGTGCTTCCCTCACGACAGCTCTTTGCGGTGAGTGAATCTGTCAACGGTAATGACACTGAGCGGGATTTGTAGGTCACCCTCCCCTCGTTGCCAGGCATGATGGGACTTGTTACCCGACCTGCTCTCTCCTCTCTCCTCTCTGGCACCTATGCGTGTATACATACACATGCAGAACTGTGAGATCTGCAGGTATCCAAATACAGTTGCTGTTCATTCAGAGGGGAACTCCCTTAAAAGATTATTTCCTCCATGAAATGCAGTAAGGCTCCTGTGTTAGATTTGCCCTACCATACTGCAGAAGTGAATGCGTTACATTTACTGCACAGGTATTGAGCGTTTCTGGTGGGCGGGGCTGACATCACGGCATACAATACCACCAGTGCTATGTTGCAATATGCTGTTACAAGGAGTTGCGGAACAAAAGGAGAAGAAAGAGAAAACATTGGGTGTATCAGCGACTTGTTTTGCTTTATTTTTGCTGTGAACCATCCACCTGTCAAGAAGCACGAAGCCCTCCAGCTCAAGGTGAAATTAAAGACTGCGGTGTGACATGGACGGGTTGCTCGATGTAATGACAGCCATTCAAACAAAAACAATAGATATAGGAGACAATACTCAAAAATGGGGCACTGTCGTGCTTTCCCACTTCTATTCGGTCTTTAGGTCTCTTCCCATCCTTTTCCCTCTCCTGGCTCTGAAGTGTTCCTCTTTTCATCCATTACATACTGTAGCATCTGTTGTTTCTCAACATCGGTTACCCACAGGCGTTCGCTGCTCTGATCGGGTGGGTGGGGATGCCTGACATTAAGAGTAAATAAAGAGAATGTGAAGCCACCCCCTTAAAAGTCCTGGATTGGACTCTCCTGGATCTCTCCCACTCCTGTACCCTCACCAGGCCCCATCTATGCAATTTGCTGCACCCCCTCTTAACTTCCTTAAAGATCACAGCAGATAAGTGTAGCCCACCTCCCCCTCTACCAGCCTCCCGCTGTACCTGCACACCATCACACATATACACCGCCCCGAGACACTGCTGGCATTTCACGAGATCGGTGAGTTTATCTTTGGAGACCTAATGGTTTTAAACACCCATCTGGTTGTTTAGATCTGCATGTTTCTCCTAAGGCATGGTGTGTGTGTGTGGGGAGATGGTGGATCTGAGTGGGAGGTAAGGGGATGCAGATCCCTGCCCTTAACACTCGCCTGTTGACTTGACTGAGAGATGAAGCAAGGGCAGCCGTGAGGTGGAGAGGCACTGCAGAGGCAAGGATAAACTGAAGAAAACATGCATTGTCAATTTCGACAAACTGCTCAAATGGCCAACAGTTGTGTTTGGTGGTGCCTCAATGGGTAGAAATGTTGGGATCGTCATCAGTGAGGACGTGCTGATTCTAAATGAGACCTGGGTACAAAATCATTGGATGCAGATGTGAACAATCAGGCCCATGTCTGTCCCCCACCTTAAATTTTGAAGACAGCTTGAACTAGTCTGTAGGTAGACCATCTGTGAACGATCAGGGTGCCCGGTGCCTGGGAGCAGGGCATGTTTCTAATGCGGAGCTCCTTAAGGGTCGGAAAAGGGTCAAATCTTAATCTCTTTGAAGGTATATCTCTGAAAAAAAATCACACACATCCGTAATGGTAAAGGAAGGATCTGTGGTTCCAGGTGCCCTCATCTGCGCAAAAGGCAGAGTGTGGGGTCCGAGACATCCGCCCCATCAGACGGATGTCTCGAAGCGCTCACAAAAGCTTGACCAATCAAAGTCAGCAGGACCCTGTTGTACCACTGCAGTGGTCAAATTTCGGGCAGATGAGCCATTGAACTTCTAACCACACTGCCATGTGTGTTGTAGTAAACAACCATCTGTGTTTGTGACCACAAACAATAAGACGTGTGAATGAAAAGGCAGAGTGAGCGTGAGCGATTGCATGCATTGCGTGCAACAGAGACCGAGGAAGAAATTGTTCACAGGCAACCTGCATATGCTTGACTACGATCGGGATAAGTGTGTAAGCATAAAGAACCTTGCCCCCTGTGTGCATGCGTGTACGTTCAGGTGGTTAATGGTGAGATGGTGTGAATTCAGCCCTGCACCGTTTCTGCTGTGCACAGCTATCACCATGGAAACCATTCAGAACAAGGCAGGAGATAGAGATAGAGAGAGAGACACATTGCACCACATGAAAACAGAGACGTCCATGAGGTAGCCTCTGTTCAATCCGCAGGGAAACACTGCAGAGAGAAATAGGCGGCAACGAGAGAGCATGCTTCACAGGCAGAGTGACATTCTAACTGCACACTCACGTTCTAAGCTGTCAGGTTGTACCATCACGCAGCTGTCAATCACAGACCTGCCACAGTTTAGCCCCACCCCTACTGTATACCCTGCCTTCTACACACTGCAACGGCAAATCAATCCAGCCAGTGTTTGAATGATTTATGAATGAAAGGATGGCAGAAACGCGGGCTGAGATGCGTCCCCGTCACAGCGTATCCATGATGAGTGCTCAAGTTATCAAAGATTCATCTCACCAGGAAAGGACAGGACATATAGTAACACGCATAGCAACACGGCAGCCAATAGGGTACAATTTAGCCCCGGCAAGTGCTGCAAGATGCCTTTTCGCAGCTTACGCTAATCGAGGTGCATCGGATCACAGAAGCATTCACATGTCTGCTAAGAGCTATGACAGAACAAACAAGCACAGGTAAAGCCAAATGGAATGAAGTCAAATACAAGACAACCAGTTGCACATCTTGTGTTAAGGTTTACTTGCCTAATCCAAAATCCTCACAGATGGATGTCATAATAGTATGGCTCATCCCGTTTATACCATCAAGGATGATCGCGATCATAATCCTCGGTATAGACCTTAAGCAGGGTATTTTCTATATTTCATTCGATGCAATTGAAAACAACACTGCGGGTGAGAGATGTACAGTCTGATTATTATTTTTTTTGGTTAATTGGAATTTTTAAATAAAAGATAGATTTTCAATGTTGCATTGGCTTAACAATCAACTTCAAGGTCTATTCCTATCTCTCTTTGCTTTGTTTACATTTGTGCATAAATGGCAAACTGTAAGAAAGAAAAATCATAAATTTCTTTAATAACTTCTGTCTCCTACACAATCACTACATCAAGTGGAGAGCAAAAGTCTCCTGCTTTTCGGAAAAGACCCTGGTAATCTAACATGCTTCTACTCTAGAGTTTTTATTGAAGATTTCAAGGGAATAGTTTGCCCCCAAAAAATAATAGTTATGTTCAGTGTTTTTATTTATTCTTTCACTGAATGGACAAAATCATTTAAAGCATTCTTTTGAGTTCCACAAAAGCAAGAAAATCCTCCAGGTTTGAAAAGTGGGTCAGTAAATTATCACACAATTGTCTTTCGGGGGTCATTTTTGACAATTCGGTTTCATATTTGAACTATACCTTGAACAATGTCTCAAACTATGCTCGGATTTGCCAAGACAGTGTGCATTCAAACAAAATTATCTGAGCTATATCTACAGTATGATAATACATTAACTTTTCTAGGTCTGTACTACATATATTTCTCTTTCTTCTATATATCCTATTATTATTTCTAGCGTTCCAGCCGCATATGATCTCAGCAATCTCATTAATCAGCAATAAGCCAGCTAGAATGACTACGTATTGCTTTCCTATGATGTCATAAGTACGGCAACTTCAGCTGAAGTGTAATAACCCGAAGACATCCACCAAACAGCCTTTTGTGCAGATCATCGTGTCCTGTTTTGTCAGCGACGATCAAACAGGACTGACTCTACAAGGATGAAAGGGCAACGTTCTGAAAGGTAAACACACAAACCTCTGCCTCCACAAAACAGCGGCGTTATGCGGTAGGCTTTTGCCTCTACACCGTTATTTAAGTCTGCTATTCAACAAGTGGCACTCAGATATACCGCAGTCTCCGGATCATACATTAAAGTCTCACCCGAATGTGCGACAGATTGTTTTTGAGATAGTGTCAGGGAGAGATCTACTCCGTCCATGTTTTTGCTCTCTTTCTCTCTCTGTTTCAGTAGAACAGACAAACACACTCCCACACACTCTCACGCAGTTTAACAAACAAGCGCCCACATTGCCGTTGCAGCGTTAACACAAACACATACGCATGCTGTTCAGCATTCAGAAACGGGCCAACGCGCAACCAGCCAAACACCAGTCAATTGAAACAAATGTATACATGCCCTTTCGGCAGAACGTAAACACGCACGCACGCATGCTCTTTTTTGGCCTCATCTGGTCTAGTTTGTAAAAAAGGCAACTGGCATAGTGACATTTGATAGGAAAGAGAGAAGAAACGGAGGCTCATGGGAAAGGGTCCAGTTCTTATCAATACCCCTCCGCACACAAAGACACACACGTCCGCTCCCAGCTCCGCATTCTTCGAATCAAATCAAATTCCTTGCGTGCTCTCAGCTCGTCCTTTATCTGGAGAATGTACTTGGAGCAGAGCACAAACATGTCGCAGTGAGGAAGCCAAAAGGCCCTATGCTCACCAAAAAAACGTATTCCCCCCCCTCCACCCCCACCCCCCAAACACACCATACACACTAGTCATTTGCATTTCTGTTTTCGCTTCTACGAGAAGAGCTGCATCTTATCACAGGCCCAGCTTATCTCTCAATTTCTCTTCCAGTGTAGCAGGGCCTTCCTGAAAAACACAGAGTTGTGCTAGCGGCGAGCGTCCTCTGGGGTCGATGGCTCTGCTGGTCGAAAACCAACGGCTTGAGTTTTTCTTTCAGAGGGGCCTCAGATAATTTGAGGGGAGAGCTGGTGAGAGATCAAGTGTGTGGCCCCTGGGTACGAGTAGCAGGACGGCCCCTTCGTGCTCTGGCTCTTTCGGGGAGGTTACAGGAAACCTGGAGCACAACTGGGCCGTCTCAGTGTGACAGGCAGACGGCCCGGTCACAGATACGAACCCTGCTATTCCAACGACAGCAGAAGTCTCATTTGGACTCAGTCACCATCTTGAACTGGCTATTCTTTGTGGTCTGGGCAGAATAAGTAATGTGATGGGAAATAAATAAATAAAAATGAATTGAATTGAATTGGACATAAACGACGTACAACATACCGAGCTCTGGATAAAAGCTGATGCCCAGGCGAAATTGAGCTGCAGCCTAGAAAAGATGAAAAAGCATAATTCATGGAAATATGACAGTCTGCGAGGGAAGGTTTGGGAATGCTGGGCCAAAAGAGGTTGTGTGCAGAGCAGTTTTGTTTGCGGGATATGGAGCATTCAGTCCTAACGCTCCCTGACCTTGAACCATGCGGGGGAGAGGATTTGCATTCCACAGCATACAAGGAATAAAAAAAATAGCAAAATATGGACACACATACTGTACATGCTGAATTCACAAAGAGCAAATTACAGGGCCACTACTGTGTTTAAATTATTTTGCACACCAAGTTTTTTCTGCAAGGGCCTACATTTTTTTTGTTTACTCACTCTCCACTCAATGCAAAAAATAAATAAATAAATAAATAAACTTAAATTAAATAATGAAATAACAGAGAAAATGAGAATGTTTTTCACCAAAAAATCTATAAAAAAATATTTAATAGAAATATCAGAGAAAAGTTTATTTTTCTTACTCTGACTGCAGAGTTTTTAGTTTTTTTTTTTACTTGTTTTTAAGCATAAACTTAAATAAATATTGTGAAATTTATGCTTAACCCAGAAGCAAAATTTTTGTACAATAAGTTAAAAAAAGAAAAAGGTTAAATTCCTTAAAAATTCTTACGTAACTTTGCGTCAATAAATTTATCTTGTTTAAGGATGTTTAGATATTTGTACTGGAATACGAGACAAAATTACTGATTAAGAAAATTATTTTTGCTGTGCTAACTATCTTTCAACAACAGAATGAGAGAAGCCAGACGGAAAGCGCGTGTGTTTTCCAGGGGAGATAGACACGCTCCTGAACTCCAGAGTCTGGGCCACTCAACATGACATCAACAGCATGGCCAGAGATTAATATAAGACAGGAATGAAAGCAAGACTTACGGTAAGCTGTATCTCTGCTGACACTCTGAACATGTACAACCTTTGCCCAGATACTCAGCTCAAGCCAGTGCTCAAGAGCTACAACTGGAGGTAAATCAATACAGAGGCAATATCTCAATCGAAGTCTGTTTCAATCACTGAAATGTTTTCTCTTTTTTTTTCACCTCAGATAAATCTAGCATTGAGTTAGAGAGAGAAACAGCTTTCCAAGCATCAATAATACCAGAGAGCATCTTGAAACAAGGAGAGAAGGCAATCATCCTGCATGCATCTACTTTCTTGCTGGCAACCTATCTGATGACAACTTGTTCTGGAAACAGGTCCAGCCAACCACATCGAGTTCACCTCTTCACCTCCGCGCAGTGGCACACAGGTGACTCTCACCTCACAAATCTGGAGTTTGTGGAAGAAAAGGGTGCAAAAGAAGAGACTATGAATATGAAAAAAAGTAAAGACAGGGAAAAAACAGAAATTAGAGCTACAGAGCCAAAACAACACATGATAAAAACCACTAGGGAAAATGAGTGTTGTTGACATGCTGTGACTAGTGTGGAAGGAAAAGCATCCATGTCACATTTCCTCCCAAAGCTCTCATAATAACTGGATTAATTATTCCACGTAAACAACAGATTCTACAAACACGTCGCTGAAGAGATTCTCACATGGTAAACCCTGTGACCTGGCAGGCCCTTATGAAAAATTGCCATGGCAACCATAGTTTCCACCAAAATACCAGGGTAGCCTTCTACAGTATAGTTATTGTTACTACAAGTTTCTACAATGATACTGTCTGCAACACAAGAATTTAAGTGATTCTTCAGCTATAGGCATGTTTGGCTCTATATTCTCTTAGAGCACACTTTTCACACTCACTTTTGTCTGCTAAAAATGTCCAACTGCATATACTGTATACATACATCATAAACATAAAATAACCCCACATTTATAAATCACAGGAGAATTCTTTTTTTTCTGAAAGTCATGAACAAATTTCACAATTTCTCATACAGTATTATGCATTTAATACATTAGCATTCTGTGATGGATTTTTATTTTATTTTTTTTTACATTTTTGCAAGAAAACAGCCAACTTTGTCTTGCTGATTTCATAAATAACATTTAATGCATCAAAAAATTCATGTAATTTCCATACCATAAATATTTACATTAATGCATTTAACTTTTATCTAAAGTGACTGACATTGCATTAAAGATATCCATTTTTTCAGTTCATGGATTCCCTGTGATTTAGACCCATGATGTTGGCGCTACAAACCAGGCTCTACTGTTTGAGCTACTGGAATGCTGTTAAACAATCAATGGTTACCAGTGTTGGGGGTAACGCATTACAAGTAACGCGAGTTACATAATCAGATTACTTTTTTCAAGTAACTAGTAAAGTAACGCATTACTTTTTTAATATGCAAGAAAATATCGGAGTTACTTTTTCAAATAATGCCAGTTACTTTTTTTTCCCATTTATTGATTGAAAGCTGTCCTGTCCCCTTGTTGAGAGAAATCGGGAGTAAGATGTGGTTACACTTTATTTCGATAGTCCACTTTAGACATTCTACTAACTATAAGTAACTTTGTAACTACATGTATGTTACTTTGAGTGAGATGAATTAATGCATGTTCACATTTATTGTAGAACTACTCACAAAAAAAAAATCAGATTTAGTTTTTCTCAAAATTAATAAAAACAGTTAAAAGCAACTCAGAATATGACTCAAAGCTGCAATAATTAAATGTTAAATAATACAAATATCCTTTATGTATTTAATCTCATTAACTCAGAATATGACTCAAAGCTGCAATAATTAAATGTTAAATAATACAAATATCCTTTATGTATTTAATCTCATTTTATTAACCAATTTGCTGCTGACCTTTGATGATCCAATTCAACCATACTAATAAGCAAAAATTACACAATATAAACTAACATTTCTTCTTCTTTTTTTATTGCTGAAGAGTGTTGAACTTTCTTCTTCTGCATTCTACTGTACAGATGTGAATTTACATTTCCTTCATCCTGAGGCTTTTGGTGTGAAAGGGCGTTTACATTTGCCAAAAACAGAACTTTTTATTTTAAAAGTAAACAAGCAAGCCCAGCCCAGATTTAAGAAGTAACGCAAAAGTAACGTAATGCATTACTTTCAATAAAAAGTAACTAAGTAACGTAATTAGTTACTTTTTTAGGAAGTAACGCAATATTGTAATGCATTACTTTTAAAAGTAACTTTCCCCAACACTGATGGTTACTCTTTAGATCATCATAAACATGTAATAATTCATATTATTATGATGGATTTACATAATTTAAAACAAAAGGTTTATACTTGATGTGCGTGTTTTTTTATGTCTGGCACATAAACTAGTCCAAAGTTGAAAAACATCCTTAAAGTGATTAAAATGTTTTTTTTTTAAATCAGTATATTAATATTCAGATTCACATGTTAATTTATTATGATTTTACAGTAAAAATAATTGTAGCAAGTTAGCAACTCATATTTTGTTTTGAATTCTATTAACCATTGGGTTTACCATGCAAAAAGAGCTGGGAAGATTTCTTACAAATTGTAATCCGTTACTGATTCCAAATTACATGACAAAAATTTTAGACAGTAACGTAATCCATTACATTACACATTTTAGGTAATGTAATCAGACTACTTCTAGATTACTTTTAGATTACTTTTGACCTAACTCGTTTATCACATTGATTTAAATAGAATAATCTTGTACCATTATGATGTAAAAATACAAAGTGCAAGAAAATATATTCAATGCATTGTAATTAACAACATGAAGTGTATTAAACATTATATTACATCAAGGTTTCCCAAACTGGGGTTCATAAAGGAACTGCAGGGGGTTTGTGAGCTTAATGAAAAGCTAACAATTAATTAAATCATAAATCATGTAAAATTAAAATAATTTTAAATATAACAATCAAATTAAAACACTTACTAAAAAAAATAAATATTTTATGTTTACCTGCATGCCATATGACCATTATCCAATCTCAGAGAACTGTGAACACGCAAATGTGATACTTAATTATTAAAATATTTATTTTAAAATCTCAGGTGTCCTTGATTATGATTTCACTTTTTTAACTTTAGTTATTGTGTAATGTTCCTGTTTGAGCATAAACAACATCTGGAAAGTTCAATGCAAAAGGAGATATTTTCTTTTACAGAATTTGCTTTTTAAGGCTTACAACAAACAGCTGATAGGGACTACAATTAGCTTTTTCCTTGGTTTGTGATATCACAAACCCTAAAATTTCATAAACCCTGTCCCTGGGAGCACACAATCACAACACACTGTGCCAGCTAACCAATCTGAGCCCATTGCGTATTTCTGAGGAAGGGGCTTCCTAGAACCAGGAAGTCAACAGAGAATGGAAACAGTGGTAAAACATATGAAAAATATTTTTTATTTTTTATTTTTAAACGAAGCATGAACACGTGTTACAGTGCCCCCATATGCACAATCAAGCCTTCGAAAACAGCTGGTTGACCACCCCTTTAAAGTAAATACATTAGGTAAAAGAGGTTAAGATGACAAAAAGTTTGGGAATGTCTGCATTACATGTAAATAATGAGTTTGAAAGACAAAGGTCTTTCAATAATACATAATAATAGATAGTTAAATAACCTACTGATTGAGAATTCAATTAAAATGAATGTGTTCATCAGTAGTTGATGCAATATTGAAACACTTCTTAAACGTGAAATTATTTTTGTAAATCCAATTGTCAAATGCAGTGTAGCACCTGACTAATGACTGATCTCTGTGTGAATGTCCACAAAACTGGACTTTCTGAGTGTATATAAGTGGCAGGCTATTTTAAAATTTCAAAGATGATAAAGAGGAATTAGGGAGAATCAATAAATTACAAATAATTTATTGCTATAGTGCAAATAATATGTAATCATGTAATCTATAAAAAGGTAACTGTAGTCTGATTACGAGTATTTTAAAATGTAATTTACTCTAATTACAAGCACTTAATATTTGGAATCTGATTACGTAATCCAGATTACATGTAATCAGTAGCGGTGTAATGGTTCACAAAATTCACGGTTCGGTTCGATACGACACAGTGTTGTCACGGTTCGGTTCAGTACGTTCGGTACGGGGGTAATTGGTTACGTCGCAGTGTTGGAAATATTTCTGTTTTAAACCATGAAGGCGAGCCAATGGATATCACACACAAGCAACGTGCAAACGTTGCGCAAGAGTTATGCCGGTGAACGTCTTAATCTCAATCCATTCACTATGCAGAAAGTGAAAGTAAAAATGGAATGACGGAGTAATGATGGAGCTTTCGGCATCTGATGCGCATATTCTCTCTCAGAGATGATGAGAGACGAATCTACTTCAACGTATGCTGATAACGGTATATAGCTAACTGTTTTCATTTATTCCCTTAGTATTTCTCTTGTGGCCCATACATAGTGGAAAAAAATGAGAAGAAACGTATTTCATGTTAAACAGGTTGTTTTTGAAAGTAGGTGCTTGAAATATAGGCTAAGATTTTTATTTAATTGATTTTATTAATGACTGCAGTGTTAATATTTAAATTAAAGGCCTATAATTCATTGTATAATAGACCTGTTTTAAAAGACATTTTTTAAAAACGTTTTAACAGAGTAAATAGCCTAATCTTTTGTTATCCTCGCAGCGCATCAGTTATGTGGTAATATTGCGGGGCAAATTAATTGTAATTTTTATTTAATAAAAGTAACTTCTTAATAATAATAGGCCTAATAAAAATAAGAATGTAACAGGCCTACATTAATTGGAAATGCCAAATCCTCTTAATATTGGCAAACATTGATGTTTTTGACAATATCTCTGGCTATCGTCGATACAAGATCATCGTCTTTCGACGTACTCCAGCAAGGGGAGGTTATCGCGGGGCAAACAGCACGTTGCCTGTTGCGTCGTTTGGGCTGCCTTGTTGAGCGCAGCGGCACTGAGAACATTACATTTCACACACTTTAAGAACTTTTATTTTCCAAATGTAATAGGATTAGTCCAATGAATAATTCGGTTTGTAATGCGTACCGAACCGAAAGCCTCGTACCGAACGGTTCAATACGAATACGTGTATCGTTACACCCCTAGTAATCAGTTACTACTCAGCTCTGCATGCAAAAATCTCCTCACTAATTCCTTAACTATACTAAAAAGTCTATCTACAGAGGTGGACAGTAGTGAAATATTTTACTTTACTCGAGTAAATTTAAAAAAGAATCTGTACTTTATCAGAGTATTTTTCTTTGGAAAACTTTTACTTCACTGCATTCCAAAACTTAATGTCGTACTTTTTACTGCACTACATTTCATTAATAAAAGTTGTTTTCTTTTTTTAACCTTTAACACTTAAGAACACTAAAAATGTAGTACTTTCTTGTACTCAAGTAAATCTTTGAATTACTTTTATTTGAGTAAAAAGTAAGAAAGTACTAGATTTCTAATGTAATTAAGTATTAAATGATATTTAATATGAAACGTAGTGCAGAAAAAAAGTACAATATTATGCTTTGGAATGTTGTGAAGTAAACGTTTTCTAAAGAAAAAACACTCTGATAAAGTACAGACACTTTAAAAGTACTTTTAAAGCAGAGTAAAAAATACTTCACTACTGTCCGCCTCTGTCTACAAAAGCAAAAAAAAGGGAAGGAAGAGTCAGATGGGAACACACAACACCAAAACAATTAAATTCATTTTAAGCATGCGTTCCTGCAAGTTAATGCAAACTGATCAGATGCAATGCATTGCAATGCATTACAAAAGTCATTTCATCTGCATAAATCATCATTTCAAATAAAAGCTTTTCCAAACAAACTTTCAGATCATTGTATCTTACTGTACTGCTTATAATTTTGCTGTAATGTGAAATGTGTCATTGCATGGGCTGGGCTTTAGATGAATGAGGCCTGATAAAAGGTGCTCTGATCTGGTTTCAATCACATACAGGTCCCTGCATTCATCAAACTCTCTCCTTATGGACAGCTAACTGCCCCATCACACACAGCAAAATCCTTCCCTGTCCACCTCTTAACACAAGCAAAAACCAGCTATTCATTCTTTTTTTAAGCCCTTTCATGTTAAGACACACATCAATCCACTCCTACGACATACCTGAGGAGGCAAACACTGGCGGTCGATGTGCATGGAGTGTGCAGCAAACATGGCCGGACACGTCCCTCGAGTGGAGCGCAAGGCTCGCAACAGGAGTGTTGGCAGACCCTCTTTTCAACAATCTGGCACTCCACACACAAACACATGCATGCTCCTTTATTAACCAACTTTTCGTTTTGTCAAGTTCCTGTCACAGGCATTGTCTGCTTTATTCCGGACCCATATTATGACAGATTGCTGCAAATGCATATGTATACAGAAGCAAGCTAATTGAAACGCAATACAACACATATGCTATGGAGCTATTGGTTACACAGGCTCAGTTTTATGAGCAAATAACTACTGAGCTGGTAACCCAAAGTTTGCAGGTTCAAATCTCAGGGATGACTCTTTCTATGAGGGAAGCTGCTGACTTTTTTTTAACATGGATATTGAAATATGTGGATCGAAACATGGTTGTCTTGAGAAGTTTAAAGTATAGATATCTTTGTTCCTGAGCGATCAGACAAAAAGGCTATTTTAAGCTGCAGTCTCCTGCTGCTGCTACTATTTCCAAATAATATATTTTTATATCTGTGACAATATATGACAAATATTCATCATAAATATTGACAAATCTAGCATCCACTTCAATGACTGAATGAACTGAGACTACAGTATGGTTTCAAAACCCAGTTTCAGCTTAATCATAAGGTGTTGACAAAATAATCACGTCTCTGTCACATGTGAAATATGGAAAGAGGAGCATTAGAATGAAGACTGATTTTGATTCTCATCTGACAGTGTTGACAAAAAGTAGCAACACAACAATGAAAGAGGCATAAAAACTAACAAGGGGGGATTAAGTCTAATATTTATTTTAATCTTCATAAGATACTGAGTTATGTTCTGCTGATGAGTAAATTGATGACTTGGCCTAGGTTGCTTCAGTGTGACCTAAAAGATTAAACTTGGAAAATAAAAAGTAATAGGATTTTTTTATATTTTTGGTGGTGGAGAATGCGGGCACATATAATGCAATAAGATACAACAACACAACCCTGTGATCACCCACATGTTAACTACTGCACCATGGTGTCCACAAAACAGGACATATGTAATGTAAATATCAGTGAAGTATTCCTGTCCAACTATATGACTGATGCTATGAGTATTTCATATGTTGAATGTAGGAAGATGCGCACTACATTATGCAAAAGCATACAAATATTCCTAATAGTTTGCATGCAACACAATAAGAGCTTTTCAAGCACCAGCTATTCAAAGGAATTGTTTACAGAAACACAGCTCGTGTCTTTAGCAACCGAGGCATCGTATTAATAGGCCTCAGGAAGTGACAAGTTAGACGTTTGCTGATCAGGCTACAGATGCTGCAGTGTCCCGCAGACGTGTGCAGAGCAGCCCAGGGACAGAAGACGTGCAGGTGCAGCAGGAGGTCACCTCCCAGGTGTCCTTTAGCCGCACACTACGCGTGAGTCCTGAGTGGCAGGATTGTATACATGCCATACTGCAGTAGGAAAGCGCAGAGACTTCCTGATGAATAGTTGATGAGCAGCTTCTACGTGGAAAGCAGAGGGGCAAATCTTTCCATTCAGCTACAATCTCTCCCTCTCTCTTTCTTTCTTATTTACATCTCATACACTCCTCTCCTTCTACATCACCACTCCTTTTTCTCCTTGCCGTCAAGGCTGTAAACTACTGGGCCTTAATGGAAGGCTCTGTGTTTGGATAATGACAGAGGAGGAAAACCGTACTGAATGTTCTTCACCCTAAAATCAGTGAAGAGACTTTGTTTGTAGCCAGGGTCAATGACATTAAAGAGTGACCATGATAAAGAAAAGGTTATTATAGTTAACTAAAACCATTAAAAAAAAGTTACTTGAAATGAAATAAACATTGACAAAAACTTATTTTATTTCACTTCGTTGCAAAAGCAACATTTCTCATTTTCATTTAGTTTAACTTGATTTACTAAATTAACTAAACAAAGTAAAGCTGAAATGATTATGAATAAAAACTACAGTATATGGACATTTAAAAAAAACAATAACTATTAAAAAGGAACAATAACTAATAAAAAACAACAAAATTACTACAACTTTAACTAAAAATAAAATGAAAATGGAAAATACAAAAATAAAACCTAAATCAAAATATTAAAAAAGCATAATAGTATATTCTAAAATAACATGCCATGCCATGCCATGTTCTGAAAAATGTAAAGGTAGTGTAACCATCAATTACAAAATAATAACTACTTTTCCACAAACCCATACATGTACACTTTTTGATCTTTTTCTCATATATATTTAATGGGGGGAGTTGCACCACATGCCATTTTACAACATTAACTAACCTTGCCTTCTCATAAAAGCGTTGAGCTATGATATTTCTGATATTTTAGAATAAAATTGATCATAACACACAGTCCCATGTAATTTTTTCCTCGTGTTTCTTTGTGAAAGTCATACCACATGATTTTGCAGACAAATATTAATAAGCAGTGAATCAGCTTTGTTAAAATATTATTTTATAAAGAAATAATAATAATAGTAGGAGATTATTCCAAACTACTTAATAAGGTTTTCCTTTCAAGGATTTGATTCCTTTAATGAGTTGCATCACCCTGACATTTTTGACAACTTCATGTCTATGAAAATAAAATATGTTTGTGTAAACTTTTTTTAAAAATATAAATTACTAGATTGAAAAAAAGATTCATCCTCACACAGCATGAAACCTGAGTTTGTGCACGGTGACCGCTTCACCTGTCACGACATCCTTCCCCTGTCACATGTGCGCCTACATTACATGTGCATCAAATACATTATTTACTACAGAGGGAAATGCGCTTGAGGCAGGGATCAAGCAAACATTACTTTTAGTGAAGATGACATGGAGAGAATGAGCACTTGAACATATGGGACCCTGATCTGAGAGCCCAGTTTGCATTTAGTCCAATAAACAGCAGTAGATGGACAGCTGGGTTTAGTCTACACTTAAGAACAAATGTCACCTCTAGAATAATGCTAACGATCATCACAGGCATAAACAAGCACGACTACCTTTCCAAAGAATAATCAATCCAATACAAGGGATAAAACAGGGAATTTCCCATAAGAGAAAATAAGGAAAGAAACATTGCAACATGGCGGGAAATGCCTAAATAATGCTTTGAGGAACCTACAGCTTTCAATTCACACTGCTGGCTATGCGTGCAGTGATACTAGAGATGCTTTCCAAGAGGATTAGTTTATCCAAAAGTGAATGCCAATGTAATTCTATAGGCTAAAAGTTTCATTCTTGAACTGATTCCACTTTGGAATTTTTTTAGAAGGCAACAGAAAACATTTTAATAGCAATGTTAGCAAACAGCAAGGACTAACACAAAAATGTCTACTCCTGACGCCCCTCCACCCAAATACTCCCAGCTAAACATTTGAGCAGTCCCTCGGTTTATTTTCCCTGTGAAGTTCTCAAGAAAAAAAGGGGCCACAAGTTCAGTTAAAACTAATATTTGCCAGATCACCTCCGATGATCGCTGCTTCCTCTAATAGTGATGTCAGTTTTCAAACCAGCTGTGGATAAGTAACTGCTAACTGCACGCCATACAAGTACACGTCTCTTTCCGTCATCAACCTGCTAGCTTAACTGATTAAGCCGAATGAATCTAAACAAGCATTCAGAATATTAAAGCCAAGCGCAAATATTACCACAAGCAACAGTCAAGTCTGAACAAATTGAAAAATTAGATTAAATGACCAGAATTCGAAAGAATAGATCCTGTGGATACAGTTGTTTTGGTGGCAAATTTCAACATCACTTTGATTCACAATTTATAGGTCAATTAGTCATTATAAGCCACGCCTGAAAAACAGATTACCTCATATCTGATGAATGATTTGATGAATGAAAATTCTTCTGAAGAATTTTTGTCAGGTGTGTCTCTAGATGAAACCAATTTCATGCAAATTGCATGACTATTGTAGGTGTATGAAAACAAGAAAAGAAAATAAAATCAAAATATGAAAATCCATAATACATTTTATTGAACAAGGATGCATTAAATTGATCAAAAGCTATTTCAAATAAACTTTCTATTCTTCAAAGTATCTGGGGGAAAAAAGATCACAGTTTTTACAAATACTATGCAGCAAAAACAGCTTTCAACCTTGATAATAACAAATAAAAGTCTTCTTGAACATCGAATTAGAATGTTTTCTGAAGGATCATGTGACACTGAAGACAGCTTTGCCATTACAGGAATAAATTACATTTTAAACTATACTAAAATAGAAAAGAGTTAATTCAATATTGTAATAGTATTTCACAATATTACTGTTTTTTTTTCTGTATTTTTGATCAGATATATTCAGGCTGTTTATACATTATAGCACCAACTATTGTCAGAACAATTGCCTGACATGCAGTTGATTAGTATTGGGTGGAACTGGAACCATCTTACCCTAGGGCTGAAGTCTCTGCGGTTTATATGAAATAATTAAGAGATTCAGAGCAAACAGTACAGGGTTCCAGCAGCTTCACTACTTGGACCCCTAATGACTTACAGACGTGCTTTTTCACATTTGACACATGCCAAATGTATCAGAGGAGTTTAAATGTTATTCTCTGTGGCAAGACAATGAGGCGCAAGATTCATTTGTGCATTAGAGCAGTTTAAACATTGGTGATTAGCCACGATTACCCAGAGTGATAATGTCAGACCTGACGAGAGTAACACCATAGTCACACTGTGTCTGCAGGGTGCAAACCCTTGGGCCTGTTTGTAATATTTTTGGGGCTGTCAGAATCCTGTTCATATACTGCCTCTAAGTGGTGAATGTGATGCCGCCTTCTGTGGAAAAATCCCAGACAGCCAAAAAGAGACAAACAGTGAGCAAAGATCTATTCTGCTTCACATATCTACTTCAAATATCTGAATAAATAAGCTTTCCATTGATGAATGGTTTGTTAGGATAGGACAATATTTGGCTGAGATTTTAAAATCTGGAATCTGAGGGTGCAAAAAAAATGAAAATATTGAGAAAAATCGCCTTTAAAGTTGTCCAAATGAAGTTCTTAGCAATGCATAGTACTAATCAAAAATTATGTTTTGATATATTTACGGTAGGAAATTTACTAAATATCTTCATGGAACATGATCTTTACTTAATATCCTAATGATTTTTGGCATAAAAGAAAAATCAATAATTTTGACCCATACAATGTATTGTTGGCTATTGCTACAAATATAC
>NW_015667272.1:119505-146897 GCF_001515625.1 Sinocyclocheilus rhinocerous
AGAAAAATCGCCTTTAAAGTTGTCCAAATGAAGTTCTTAGCAATGCATAGTACTAATCAAAAATTATGTTTTGATATATTTACGGTAGGAAATTTACAAAATACCTTCATGGAACATGATCTTTACTTAATATCCTAATGATTTTTGGGATAAAAGAAAAATCGATAATTTTGACCCATACAGTGTGTTGGCTATTGCTACAAATATACCTGTGCTACTTATGACTGGTTTTATGGTCCAGGGTCAAATATAGCATAACAAGGATAGATAGAAAGAAAGATTTTTTTGCAGGATTTGAATATTGTAAGGTCCAGTAAATCATTTATTATTTCCTTTAAATATTCCTTTACACATAACAACTTCTTAGAGAATGAAAAATGCTAACATACTCATCCAACACCAGACTCCCTATATTTTGCTGTACCCATGCATGACATCTTGCCTGCATTTATTACCCATATGGGTAAAGAAGCATGTACTAGGTTCTTAACAGTAATTTGCAGAACATGTTCTCATTGCCTATATAAATATGCAGTTAACTCATAAATGGTGTACAGTTTCTCTCTCAAATGGTCACAGTGCACCAATACATTGAGTTCCAATAAAAACACACAGCTCACACTCAACTGCCTTTACAGCTGGAGCCTAAAACACCCTGACTCAGATTTACAGCTTGTCAATTACAAGGTATTACGCAGGCTTGTCTCTGTTGCCTCTTTCCCTTCGTAACACTCTGCAGACAATCCAATCCCTGTGGGCCTATTTTCAGAGCTCTTTAAATTTATCACACGATGGACAGCTCTGCCACTACTGTAACCCAGCAAGGTCACTTTTGTCACAAATACTGTGTTTAAAGCCAGAAATGATCACCTTCTTGGGTAAGGAACGCAGAGTGTTAACCTTCGTGCAAGTCAGCATTTTCAGCAAAATAACGTACCACTTGCGTTACTGGAGGTCATTCTTTATTATGGGATTCAATTATTCCCAGCGCATTAAAAACTTTAATTATAACAGGGTAGACAGATTAAAGACAGATTGAATTGAATTAAAGACAGATTGAATGACTGACAACAGTATATAACATAACAAAACTTGAGGCCATCACTGGGTTTATTTTTATCAGGTAAGCCATCATTATGAAAAATGGATACCTTAACCCATGAAAAATTAATGCAATGTTAGAAATCTAGAGTATCCACTCTGAATGTGAATTGATTTAAAAAACATTCAAACTTTAACAGCATGCATAACTACTTGCAAAAAATGTCTGAAACTAATGTTTAGGGATTTGACAACCAGAGCAAACACAAATACAAGAACTAAAGTCTACAGTAGAAATAATTGGCATTCAGTTTAGTAATTACCTCTTCACTTTTGCTATTCTAATATATTTAAACATAATCCATTTAAAGTTAAAGTGTCCTCAAAGCTATTTAAACACTACAGGCACACTTAAAGAAAAAAAAATCTAGTATTTTTAAATAATAATTTATATACACTACTATTCTAAAGTTTGGGGTCTGTAAGAATGGGCCTGCATTTATTTATTATGGAGTAAAACATTAATATTATAACAATCATTGCAATTAAATATTATAAATCTAATTGAACATAACAATTAAATATTAATACAATTTAAAATAACTGTTTTGAATATATAATAACGTGCAATTTATTCCTGTGCTGACAATGCAGAATTTTCTGCAGGCATTACATTATTATTGAATAAAATAATAAATTTTCGGTTACACTATATTTTAAGGTGTCCTTGTTACAGTGTAATTATACATTTAAGCGAGTTTATTGAGTAATATTAACTAACTACATGTACTTACTACATGGTTAGGGTTAGGATTAGGGTCTGGTTTATGGTTACTTGCATGTAATTATGCATAATTAATTGTTATTATAATAGTAAGAACATGAAATGTGTAACAAGGACAACTTAAAATAAAGTGTTACCCAATTTTCTTACTGACCCAAAACTTTTGAACAAGTCTGAATAGGTGAACAAATACCAAATAACTTTGTTGAGTATTTAGTTATATAATGTAATGCCATTCAGATATTTTAAGTGTCTGAATAGGGATAGTCCACCCCCCAAAAATTTAAATTGTTGTATATCTATATTTTGAACAATTGTGGTAACCAAACTGTTTCTGGTAGCCACTGACTTCCATAGTATTTTCTCCTGGAAGTCAATGGCTACCGGCAGCTGTTTGGTTACCAACAATATCTTATTTTGTGTTTCACACAATAAAGAAAGTCACACAGGTTTGGAACAACATGAGGGTAAGTGATGACAGAATTTAGATTTGAACTATGCATGCCTAACTGCTGCAATAATTTTTGGAGCCACTGGATGTAAATGGAAACTCCATTCAGACCATGCAGTACATAATTGATTCACAGAGAACTACAGCCTTCTGTAGTTAGTGTGTTTGTTCACTAAATAGTGAAGCTCTGCTCTGTGTGGATGTTGATATCACATTATGAGACACTTACAGCTTGAGAAGACAGAAGGTGGATTGTTACCGAAGCAGAGGGAGAAGGAATGAGAGTGCTCATGGGGGCTTTATGAGGAGACAGGAGCTGGCAAAAGGTTGAAGAGGAAAACAGACAGAATGCACACAGGCCAAACAGTCAAGATTGCTCTTGCGCTATACACTGAGTCCACTCTAGGTAATTGGTTGTCTCAGTAGCACTCAAGCAAGGAGGTCTGACTCTGTAATATCTGGGGAAAACTAATTGTTAGCATTCCTGTTCATTGGCACTTGCTTGGCTGGTGCAGGACTCCACAGAAATACATGACTGCCATCTTCTCTCATGGAGGCTCCATTCTGCTGCCAGGTTGTTTTAAATCAATCATCTGAGCAAAAACGTCATGTGACTAATGACTCTACAGCTGCAGGAAAATTACATTATGATTATACTGATTGGCTGGTGACACTACATGAACGTGTACCATCACAATCTCTTTCTTAGCAACTTTCCATGAGCTGTAATGTCAAAAGTAGCAGACAGCAAATACATTTTTCTTTCTCACTTTTAAGGTCAGCATAAAACAGAAATTCCATCCGATTTTTCTTTCATATTGTGACGTATATCAGAGTGAAATAGCTTCTTGAGGGAAAAACAAGAGAGAAAGAAATAGCTTGATTTGGTGCAGTTGGAATTGATTAGATTAAAGATTACAACTTTATTTGTTGTGTTTTGTTTTGTTTTTTAGAATATTGTGCTCAGATGGATCATTTATAATAAACACTGCAGCACTCCAAATATATAATAAAATAAAAATTAGAATTGTCAATTTGATTTCATGGTGACTTTTAGAGCCTCAGTATAAAATAAAATAAAATAAAATAAAATAATAAAATAAAATAAAATAAAATAAAATAAAATAAAATAAAATAAAATAAAATAAAATAATTGTCATTTGAATATGTTTTTAAATAGTGATTTTTTAAATTAAATATTGAATCTCCATAACATTTTAAAAATGTCTTTAGTCTGAACAGGTTTATTTTTGAACACCCGTTCAATGGAGAATGATGCTGTTTGCCTCAAAAGTGCAATTGCAATATTACCAGCAGGGGTTTCCAGGGCCATGAAAATCTGCAAAACATTATCCCTTGTCCACAAGAGTTTTCAAGCAGATAGGAGTCAAATAAAAATTAAAAAAAATGCTATACTGTATGTTTTCAAAATATTAATAACTGATATTCTGTGAATTATATAATCAGAGAGATGCGATATAAATCAAGCAATGGCACATATCCTGCTTAAGAATAATCCGGTTTCCTACCAGCTAAATGTGCCAAAATTGAAGCAAACAGCTGAAATACGCAGATACAGAGAGCCGAACCGAGAGTTGACTGTGATTATCATGCAGTAATTAAGTCTAGGTAACAACACGTGTCCCAGAGTACAGCTGACACACTGGAGACCACTGGAGGCCTGCTTCATATGTCTCCTGTCAGCCCCATGCTCCGCACAACAGCGATGAAGAGGGCCACAGTGTATGAATCTATCTCAAGAGGGAGGATGCAGAGCAACCTACACAAACATTCATCATCATGCGTGACCAGGATCGATGGGAAGCCCATCTTCGGTATTCCACCTTCAGTCAGTCGATCTACACCGCTGCTTTCACCCGAAAGTCACTCACAGCTCAGAGGGATGGACCGTACAGGCCTGCACACGGACAGGCTATTCCGCTGTTGTAAATTGATGTTGAAGAAACGTAACTATGATTTATGTTATTATGAATTAATTGCTTTGTCTTCTACCAAGGAAAGTAAACCTACTTTATAAACAGCTTGCCTAAAAAAAAATAATTTACAACTGCAATTGTACAAGACATGGTGCTAATTGTTGGTTTCCAGTTTTAATCAAATTGCATTTCAGAAGCAAAATATGTGTGGCTCATATTATATGATTCCAGGCCTGAAATAGTTATTATTGTGCTTGAAGGAAAACAAAACCTGACTATCAGGGGACACACAACATGGCACATGTAAATAAAGACATAAACCCGAGAAAAAAATCTTAATGAGAAAAAAAAAAGGGATAGCTCATCCAAAAATGAAAATTTTGACACCATTTACTAAAACCCCAAACTGTATGACTCTTTCTTCTGTGGGATGTAATATATTTAAAATACATTTATTTAATTATAAGTATAGATAAAATATATTAATATATTTACTGATGTATTGCTCAACACTTACTGATATATGTTATAATAACTTTATTTATTATTTTTACTTGTGCACAATGCACATTTCTTAATATTAAGCCTAAAATGTGTTTTAATGTCACTATTGATGAGGATTGTATGATCTTTAAATAATATCAGGCTTTAATTTAAAGTTTACCTGAAGTATAGACGGTTTCAACGGCAATAACATAAACAAACGTTACTGCGCATGCGCGCTTTTGTGGCATTAAACTTAACTTCCGGTAGACTTCCAAATAGAATCAATAACAGCAGCTAAGTAGTCCCTCTAGAGTAGATTATTTTTGATAAGCAAAATATGTTTGCTGGGTAAATCAGACGGACTTGCTGAAAATGCTTGAACAGGTTTATTTTTGAACACCCGTTCAATGGAGAATGATGCTGTTTGCCTCAAAAGTGCAATTGCAATATTACCAGCAGGGGTTTCCAGGGCCATGAAAATCTGCAAAACATTATCCCTTGTCCACAAGAGTTTTCAAGCAGATAGGAGTCAAATAAAAATTAAAAAAAATGCTATACTGTATGTTTTCAAAATATTAATAACTGATATTCTGTGAATTATATAATCAGAGAGATGCGATATAAATCAAGCAATGGCACATATCCTGCTTAAGAATAATCCGGTTTCCTACCAGCTAAATGTGCCAAAATTGAAGCAAACAGCTGAAATACGCAGATACAGAGAGCCGAACCGAGAGTTGACTGTGATTATCATGCAGTAATTAAGTCTAGGTAACAACACGTGTCCCAGAGTACAGCTGACACACTGGAGACCACTGGAGGCCTGCTTCATATGTCTCCTGTCAGCCCCATGCTCCGCACAACAGCGATGAAGAGGGCCACAGTGTATGAATCTATCTCAAGAGGGAGGATGCAGAGCAACCTACACAAACATTCATCATCATGCGTGACCAGGATCGATGGGAAGCCCATCTTCGGTATTCCACCTTCAGTCAGTCGATCTACACCGCTGCTTTCACCCGAAAGTCACTCACAGCTCAGAGGGATGGACCGTACAGGCCTGCACACGGACAGGCTATTCCGCTGTTGTAAATTGATGTTGAAGAAACGTAACTATGATTTATGTTATTATGAATTAATTGCTTTGTCTTCTACCAAGGAAAGTAAACCTACTTTATAAACAGCTTGCCTAAAAAAAAATAATTTACAACTGCAATTGTACAAGACATGGTGCTAATTGTTGGTTTCCAGTTTTAATCAAATTGCATTTCAGAAGCAAAATATGTGTGGCTCATATTATATGATTCCAGGCCTGAAATAGTTATTATTGTGCTTGAAGGAAAACAAAACCTGACTATCAGGGGACACACAACATGGCACATGTAAATAAAGACATAAACCCGAGAAAAAAATCTTAATGAGAAAAAAAAAAGGGATAGCTCATCCAAAAATGAAAATTTTGACACCATTTACTAAAACCCCAAACTGTATGACTCTTTCTTCTGTGGGATGTAATATATTTAAAATACATTTATTTAATTATAAGTATAGATAAAATATATTAATATATTTACTGATGTATTGCTCAACACTTACTGATATATGTTATAATAACTTTATTTATTATTTTTACTTGTGCACAATGCACATTTCTTAATATTAAGCCTAAAATGTGTTTTAATGTCACTATTGATGAGGATTGTATGATCTTTAAATAATATCAGGCTTTAATTTAAAGTTTACCTGAAGTATAGACGGTTTCAACGGCAATAACATAAACAAACGTTACTGCGCATGCGCGCTTTTGTGGCATTAAACTTAACTTCCGGTAGACTTCCAAATAGAATCAATAACAGCAGCTAAGTAGTCCCTCTAGAGTAGATTATTTTTGATAAGCAAAATATGTTTGCTGGGTAAATCAGACGGACTTGCTGAAAATGCTTCTCTGCCAGTAGGAGGTGCTTCAAAGCGGGAGAAACAGAGGTTTCCCCAGTAACGGCTCACAAAACGCTGCTTTATCAGGCATATAACATGCAAGATGAAATGAAAATGACATCGACAATTTTCTAAAGATAGTCTTCCTTCAGAAATACAGTGATATGAAAAAAACCCGCGCCTCGTTTTGATTTTTAAACGTGCAGTACGTGCTCATGTTTATTCAACAAAGCCTTTTGGAAAATCAGTCAGTTTTGATATTGTGGCGAGCACCACAAATAAATAAATGTATGGGAAACACATCCCACAGCACAACCACCTGAGCCCAACTTCAGTCTATTCACCTTAACTTTAACTGCGTTTGTAGCCGGTCCCATAGCCAGACTGACAAACAAACACATACCGGAAGTTAACTTCGGGCCAGGCGCGTGCACCCGATGAAACAGTCTATACTTGCAATAGTTCCACTTTAATATACTTCCACAATCAAATACACTTCAGTATATATTTAACACAATTATCTTCCAAACAATTAAATTGCATTAAGTACAAAACTAGATAGTAAAGTTCGTAGACAAACTTTAAGTTGGCTTGAAAAAGCCTAGCCAGAAAGTTTGTAAACGTTTTAAAAGCTTGAAGTTTTAAGGTTTTCAGTTTGAAGTAGTTTGAAATACTTAAAATAGTTTTAAAGATTAAAGTTTGAATGTTTTGAAGGCAATACAGTCTATCAGAAGAACAGACATAGAAAAACAGATCGCTAGGGTACCTGGGGTGGCTTCTAGGGGGGTTGCTAGGCTACTCAAGGTGGTTGCTAGGGTGTTTCTAGGGAACCTGGGATAGTTGCTAAGGTATTGCTATATGGTTGCTAGGGTACTTGGGGTGGGTGCTAGACTGTTGCTCTGCAGTTGCTTAGGTGCCCGGGCTGGTTGCTAGGGTGCTGCTATGCGGTTGCTATGGTGTTCAGTGTGGTTGTTAGGCTGTTGCTATGCGGTTGCTAGGGTATTTAGAGTGGTTGCTAAGAGGTTGCTATGCAGTTTCTAGGGTATTCTGGGTGGTTGATAGGGTGTTGCTATGTGGTTACTATGGTAGCTGGGGTTGTTGCTAAGGTGTTGCTAGGTGGTTGCTAGGCTACCTGGGTTGGTTGCTAAGGTGTTGCTATGCGGTTATTAGGCTACCTGGGGTGGGTGCTAGGGTGTTACTATGCAGTTGCTAAGGTACACAGGGCGGTTGCTAGGGTGTTGCTATGCGGTTGCTAGGGTAGGTGGGGTGTTGCTAGGTGGTTGCTAGGCTACCTGGGGTGGTTGCTAGGGTGTTGCTATGCGGTTGCTAGGCTACCTGGGGTGGTTGCTGGGGTGTTGCTATACGGTTACTAGGTTACTTTAGGTGGCTGCTAGGGTGTTACTATGTGGTTGCTATGGTACCCAGGGAGGTTGCTAAGGTGTTGCTAGGCGGTTGCTAGGCTACCTGGGGTGGTTGCTGGGGTGTTGCTATACGGTTACTAGGTTACTTTAGGTGGCTGCTAGGGTGTTACTATGTGGTTGCTATGGTACCCAGGGTGGTTGCTAAGGTGTTGCTAGGCGGTTGCTAGGCTACCTGGGGTGGTTTGTCCCAGGCCGGCCTTTTCGGCGACACGGTGGAGAACTTGCCCAGCAGTTCTCCGCTGCTATGGTACCCAGGGTGGTTGCTAAGGTGTTGCTAGGCGGTTGCTAGGCTACCTGGGGTGGTTGCTGGGGTGTTGCTATACGGTTACTAGGTTACTTTAGGTGGCTGCTAGGGTGTTACTATGTGGTTGCTATGGTACCCAGGGTGGTTGCTAAGGTGTTGCTAGGCGGTTGCTAGGCTACCTGGGGTGGTTGCTGGGGTGTTGCTATGCGGTTGCTAGGGTACCTGGGTTGGTTGCTAAGGTGTTGCTATGCGTTTGATAGGGTACCCAGAATGGTTGCTAGGGTGCTGCTATGCGGTTGCTAGGGTACTCAGGGTGGTTGCTAGGGTGTTACTAGCATGTTGTTAGCATGATTAGCAAGTTACTAGCATGTTGATTGCATGATTCTAGCATGATTAACATGTTACTAGCATGATTCTAGCATGATTAGCATGTTTCTAGCATGTTTAGTATATTTTTAGCATGTTTCTAGCATGATTAGCACGTTACTAGCATTTTGTTAGCATTTTTCTAGCATGATTAGCATGATTCTAGCATGATTAGCAAGTTACTAGCATGTTTCTAGCATGATTAGCAAGTTACTAACATTTTGTTAGCATGATTAACAAGTTACTGGCATTTTGTTAGCATGATTAACAAGTTACTAGCATTTTGTTAGCATGATTAACAAGTTACTAGCATGTTTCTAGCATGATTAGCAAGTTACTAGCATTTTGTTAGCATGATTAGCAAGTTACTAGCATTTTGTTAGCATGTTTCTATGCTAACTCAGCTAAAACCAGTTGATTCAGTAAAAACAGCTAAGAAACAGCTAGCATGTTACTAGCATGATGCTAGCATGTTTCTAGCATGTTTAACAGGTTGCTAGCATGTTTCTAGCATGATTAGCATGTTACTTTTTCAAGCCAACTTAATTAGTAGTTCCAATTTAGCAGACTTTAAGTATGCCAGTTTAGTATACTAAAAGAACAGTTGCGGGGTATT
This sequence comes from Sinocyclocheilus rhinocerous, assembly GCF_001515625.1. NCBI lineage: Eukaryota > Metazoa > Chordata > Actinopteri > Cypriniformes > Cyprinidae > Sinocyclocheilus > Sinocyclocheilus rhinocerous. Next base: position 128,787 of record NW_015667272.1, read on the forward strand.
TTTATTAAGTACATAAATACATAAATGTATTTGTAGTATACTTAGCATGAAATAAATGTATTTCAAATACATTTTTGCATATTTATTTTTCACTAGGGATAATACAATATAATATATATGAGAAATGGAAATCAGTGGTCACCAAAACTGTTTGGCAACAAACTTTCTTCAAAATATCTTCTTTTCAGATTCTTTAGAGGTTTCATTTTTGGGTGAACTATCCCTTTAAGAAAACAAACAATTATATTTTAAATAATGTTCCAACTCTCTGTGTCCATACAATGAAAGTCAGTGGGGACCAGTGATAACAGACCTTTCATTTTTGGGTGAACTATCCCTTTAAGAACACTAAAGAAGATCATTTAAAGAGTGTTTTAATTGTCTTTGTCCATACAATGAAAGTCTGTGCAGACCCACTGACTTCCACTGCATGGACCAAAAACACAAAAATATTAAATGATGACAGACTTTTCATTATTTGGATGAACTATCCCTTTAAGGCAAGATGATGCTGCATTGCATTTCAGCCGTTTCCTACCAATTTCCTACTAAACCATATCAATATTGGTACGTTTTACAATCTTAATGCAACAAAACTGGCTGGTTTTCACCGATTGCTTGTGTCCAGCTCTTGAAACACATTCTGAGCTAAGGCCTGTTTGTCTGAAGGGAATATGTGTGGGCGAACTGCAGAGAGAGATTTTCTTTTCTTGGAGCTATGGAAAAGTGGGCCATGCTGAAGAGAGTGCATAATCCCGCTTTAGTATCCTAAATATGACCAAGTTTATAAATCTAGTGTTTTAACATGGCCATTACCCCAGATGACAACACACCATGAGTGCCCAGCAGTAAGACGGCAGTCACCAATTTCCTTCTCAAGGCCGAATCCAGTTTGTATCTGAAATATGTGGCCAATCATCACTAAATCTCCTCAGGCAGTTCTATTGTTACAGCCTTTTGAATCATACACTATTTTACTGAGGTAAATTTTCCATGGCAGTCAGGCATCCACAGGGATTTTGTTATGACAGGATCTCTGTGTTTGGTCTGGCCCAAAATCCTTCACGTTTTAGATTTGACCTTACATAGTTATTAAAAAAGACATATGCATCTACGAAATAAGTCCTTCCCTCTGTGCATGTCAATCACCAGCCGTTATTCTTGTCCTGTGTCATGCAGTTTTGCCCGAGAGCTCTTTCGGATCAATGATATTGAGCCACTGGCATATTCTGGACTGCCACCTCGATGCAGCTGTGACCTCCACACAGGGGGAAGGGAAAAATCAGGATCACACATGAAGAGGAGCATCAAATACTACAAACTTCCTTGCAAAACACATTTTGGAGGAGAAACACACGACCGCACACACCCACCTGTCACTCCTCATGAGTGATATGTAGGTCTCCCTCTATAAAAAAATGTGTGTGAGGTTGAGCCATTAGGGACAGAAGAAGAAACATTTTTATCTACAAAAAAAAGAGGCACCCGTCAGAACTGACATATTTGAAAAGCTTGTGCCTTCCTGTTTAAATCGCACTCTATCCAGAGAGACATACAGTCATGCCAGTGGAGGTCAGATCGGGACCATTATCTTTCGCAGCAACCCCCTAAATTTATTACAGACCCCTTTCACATCAAACATGCATGTTGAAGCATCATGCGGAACAGAAAAAGTTTCTGTAAGTGAATGGCAGACGGCAGTCTCATCGCAAAGCAAATGGTGTAAATAATTTTGTTACATCACACAAGTTAGTTCAATGCAGAGGTTAGATTCACTTGAGAGAAGAAACTGCAAAGTCATCTAGCGAGCACTCGTTGATCTTTGAAAAGAAGCCATGGGACAAGATTTTCCATTTATTGATGAGGTTAGAGAAATCTAAACGATAGTTCTGATTCAAGGCCTCTGTCTGCTACAATATGTTTTCATAAGCTGCATGTACTAGCATACTGTAGCAAGTGTTTTAACATTTAATCCTCAAAACTAGTTACTATTGTTTACATTAATTACTACAAAGTAAACTAATATTTTACGTCAACATTTTATTAGACTCAAACTTTTTCTTGCACTTTGCTATCTTCATAGCACTCAACTTTTCAGCTACACACTTTCAGATCATTTCAATTGATACTACCCATTCTAGTCTATTGCAATATATTCTAGCATCCATTCGAAAACCAAATGTACACTGCAAAAGTGGCACAGAAGCGCTTCTGAAGTGGCATTTAGGTGTCTTTACACAGACTGTTCAATGCTGCTCAGAGGTGGCATGAATGCATTTACACAGCAAATACAACTGTGTGCTTTGACACTAGGGCCTGAGGTGGGTCAGAACAGGCTTAATTTAGTCTGGCTTTAAGCAGCATTAAGTTTTTACACATAATTTTGAGTAGGAACAGAGCAGCCTTTACTCAACTGTGTAAAGATGCCTAAAAAGGTGTTTTTTGTGCTTATTAGATACTAGTGCCAATTAATGAGACATGTTAGATTAATTAGCTCTCTAGTGCTACACTGCAGGCAGCACAGAAGTGCCTCTAAAGTGGCATTTAGGTGTCTTTACACAGACTGTTTAATGCTGCTCAGAGGTGACATAAATGCATTTACACAGCAATAACAACCGTATATTTTGAAACTAAGAGCTGACGTGGGTCTGAGCAGGCATAATTCAGTATGGCTTTCATGCGGTTGTGCACTTTTACACTAAATTTTGAGCAGGCACAGAGCTGCCTTAAAAAGGTGTGTAAAAAGTAGGCCTATATATTTTACATTTAACTACATGGTACATATTCAAAATAGAAATCTTATAAATAAATAGAAATAGAAAATGTAGAAATCTTACTAACACCAATAAAAAATGGAATAGACACTAGTATATAATAAGTAGGTGCTAGTTTGTGCTCAAAATATGCTACTAGAATAAATAGTAAATGTCTGAATACACATGTAGCATTAGTACCTATGAAGAATTAATAATACAACTGGAATAGATACCAGCAACAACTGTAATACATATTTGGAAGTGAACACTTGGTATTTTAATTATCATAGCCTCAGTAAATTGCTTATATTGCTTTCATCTCGCTTGTTGACTCTTTGATGTTTGAGTGTGTGGACTTTTTTCAAGCTCTTCACCTTTGGGAAACTTTTTTGGTCTACGCACCTCAGTTGGATTATTTTGAAGGCGCGGTGAGTCTCTGGCTGCTTCTCAATTACCATAGACAACATTTTTCAAATTGTTAACAATAGTTAGGCTACTTGAACTGGGATACTGAGTAGCAAAGTATCTAATAAAAAAGTTACTCATGGAAAGGAAGAAACTTTTAACTTATGCACTAGTTACATAAACATTGCATATTTCCATTCTCATTTTTTAGACAAGGTGTTTCTCGCGTACTCGTTCATAAGAAGAGCAGAGGACGGTACAGTACCCTGGACAGCGACAATCTAAACGCGTACTACTTCTTACAAGTAGAAGCCCTCTGACAGTAGGCCTGTGGAAAACACGATTACCTGAAACTCATTCACTGACAGAATGGTACCAACTTCTAGTTATATCACAATACTAAGAAAAAGATGCAGTGTCATTTTTTCTTTGCAATTGCGAGAGTGGGAATTGAGTTGCCGCTTTGAATCAAAAGTAGCCAATAACTGAAGGTTAAAATGTGCTTTCGAGGAACATGCCGTCATGAAAAAACGATGGGATCAATCCAATTTCTTATTATACAAAGGTCATAAAAATGCGGTGTGCAAACAGGTGACATAACTCTTGGCTGGAAGATATTCCCCGCGTCCTGAGTGGAGTTTCAAAGGCTCCACTCCCAGTGCAGTTGTTCTGAAGGCCCATTACACAAGCGCAGACCAGCAACTTTCTATTCCCAACAGAGCAATGAGCTTTAGGTCCTGACGGCAACGGTTGAAAATATTCTGAGTCATTCTGATCTTTTATACCTTTTCATATCCGAACATAAAAGCTCTGGGCCCTGTCTGATGGATCCGCCATGAACACTGCTAGTTTATTACAATTGTCTTGAGGAAAGAATTTGGTATCCTACAAATGAGCAGCGAGCGCGTGTGTGCCTAAGCATGTGTCTTTGCATATGTCTGACGATACCACGAAAAACCTTTAAGCGTTTTATTCCTGCCCAATATTGCTGCAGAGACGCCCCCACAAGCCCCCATCTGTTACTTAAATCAAACATTTGGATGTCATCCGCACCACACATAAGCATACAACCTAAGCCGACGGCCAATGTCAATTTGCAAGCCCCTGCACAAGCATTTTGTGGGCATAAACTTACCGCAGTCTTCACACAAGATCCTCCCAACATCTTTTTTCAGGTTTTTCCCACTTGTATCTAAGGGCGCAAACGACGCTTTAAAAACCAAGGGCTCATCAGTTGGGTCCATGAAAAATATATACTTGTGATTCTTCTTCACTTTGGCGCACGGAGCCTCCGAGCCAAATTCCCCCACGGTGACGAGCTGCTCCCGCTCCAGACCCCCGCTGTTTCGCGGCCACAAGTCCAGGACTTTGACATTCACACTGTACAGCTCTGCTGAGACGTTCTGAGGCGCGGACTGCACCTTGCCCTCAATCACCACGGCGGATCTGTAAGCCTGGTCCTGCAGGGAATTCAGACTGGGGGAGTAGCAGGCGAAGGAGACCCCGATGAGCAGCATGGATAAGTGTACCGAATCAAGCCTCCTCATGCCGCCTGCTTTGGCTCGATGGTCGGTGGTCGCGTTGCGGCAGGGCTGCGGGGCGATGGCGGTGGAGCTGGGTTGAAGGCTGAAGAAACTGCGAATAGGCTCCAGTAGCACGGCGGCGCGGCAGACCTTGCGTAAGTGTCCATGCCATCGGGATCCACTGCTTTTTTCCGATAGATTTGCAATCGGGAAACACCAACTGGGAACCGGAAACGGCGTAATGCTGCTGGGTTAACACAGATCCCTCAACTGCATTCTTCCGAAGCGCATCGTAAAATGCAGGGAAAGTCGTGGACGCTGCCTCCTCCTCCAGGTATCCGCAAGACGCCGCCAGTCAATCTTTGCCCCGAAATTGCAGTGGTGAGCGCGCCCTACTCGCCACTGGCTGCTGTGTATCCTCCACTGCAGTCGAATGTGAAATGCTGCAGTAAACTATTAGGGCTACTTTCGATATCCCCTCAGCACAAACGTTGTAAGAATCCACTTTCGTAGCGACAAAACGCTGCCGTATCCCTCGCGCACCGTCTCTATCCGCCACCCCAATCTACCAGGGCAAGATTCCCCGCACAAACGGCAGATTCAGGGCTGGGGTGCTGAAACGAACGCCCATGCGCCGGCGTGTGCGTTTTTAGTCTCCGACACCCCGAGAAAAATGGTCAATCCATGATCTCTCCCATCGCCAATCCTCGTCGAATTAAAAAAATAAAATAAATAAATAAAAAGAAAGAAAGAAAGAAAGAAAAAAAACACCAAAATGTATGGTGCAGGGAAGCGCCCGCCTCAAATCTCCTTGTAAATCGTTAGAGCACCGCAGAGGTTTGCGCTGCTTTGAGCGCGATTGCTAACAGTGCGAATGAATGAGCTTTGAATGAGTTTTGCGTCTCATTCCATTACTAAATCATGCCCTGCATTCAGGTCACATTCGCCGTTCTGCCTCAGAGAAAAAAAATGATAGTGAGGCGTTGCATCAAATCCGTTGCATTGCTGATGCATGGACGAATGAGAACATTTTTAACAAATGAAATGAAGGAACATCACGAATGTAGCAACAGACTGTATCAAACGCAAAATATGTGCACAAGATGGTAAAGCATTTATAGACATACTTGGCACGCATCAGATGTTTGAAAGGAGAATATAAATATCAATATTAGACTTTAACCGTTTAGAAACGATACATAAAGTAACCTAAATCCTGTACTAAACGAAAGCTGAACCTGTGGATCTGCAAAGGAGCGCAGCTACAACTTCACTAAGGGCGACATCTGCTGTTCTGTGCGCACACAGAGGAAGCCACAACACCTTTCTAACTTGTAAGATGACTGTGGGGAATCATGGGTAATAAATAGCGCAAGTTGTAGTCCCTCAGACGTTTTAATTTATTCAATTTTAAATGAACGAACAGCACACAGTACAAAACAGTAGTCCAGGACTAGTGTCCCTTAATTGGAGTAACTTGGGGTCTTGAACAAGGCACAGTGGTGATAGTTCATAAACTGACCCTTGCTGAGATTTCACTGCTTATTTGTAGGTTGCTGAATGCTTTCCTTAAGAAAAATAAATAAATAAATAAACCAAGCTATAGTGTTTATGGCCTAACTGACAGGACCTAAATAGCCTAAAAATGTGATTTCAGAGATATATGAAATGTAAATATATATTTTACACATTCTATTAGACAAGGAATGTCTTTAAGTGTTGAAGTGGTTCATTGTGCCATATCAAGTTAAATTAGTAATTATAACGTTGTGGTATAGATAGGCATTTAAAAATAAAAGGGTTGGCAATTTTACAGCTCATTTAGCATGTGCAACGTCATGACACTACAAAGAGATTAATGACAATGTTTTTAAATCCAGTGTTGGGCAAGCTACTTGGAAAATGTAGTGAGCTAAGCTAACAGTTACTCGTCATTAAATGAAGCTTCACTACACCAAAGCTACAGCCCTGGGAAATGTAGCAAGCTAAGCTACAGCAACATGACAAAAGTAGTTTACTACATCTAAGCTATTTTTTTAAAATGTCATTTTCATATTGAACCAACATCATACCAAGTCAATGCTCTCTCAGTGATCAATAAAACTGTTTGCTGTCTGCCGGAAACGTCCTATTGATAGTTGGTATTGTGGCTTTATTGTAGGCTATACAGATACATTTATATAAATGGTAACACTTCACAATAAGGTTCATTAATTATCATTAGTTAACTAGTGTAGTTAACATGAACTATGAATGAACAATACTTTTGCAGCATTTATTAATGTTAACTTCAACATTTACTAAAGCATTATTAAAATCAAAAGTTGTGTTTGTTAACATTAGTTAATGCACTGTGAACAAACAAACTACCAATGAACGACTTCACTGTCTACATCTACATTCTAATAAACATATAATTGCTATAAAAATGTACGAAATGTGTATATGTAACATGTATAAAGGAATTTAAAAGAGGAAACACTTGTCCTTAAAGGGTTATCTTGAAAGAAAGTATTTAATTAATAAATATTTTCATTACATTCATTTAAAACTTTTAATAAAATGTAATAATATATAAAATATATAATAAGTAAATAAAAAACGCAAATATAAAAATAATATAAAAATATAATAAATGCCTTTATTGCTATATATAATTATTCAGTCTAATACAAAAACAGCGAAAGATGACGAAAATGTTATTTTTAGTTGATGTGTTAAGAAAATACCTAGGCTATAATATCGCATGTTAAAAGCTCAACATAACAAAAGTTCGACATAAACGCACCCTTTTTGTGGAATGAAATCAATGCCTAAACACTTCTTGATTTTCACGTTAGTGGTTCAGAAATGTGGAGGTGGATTACAAGTTTCTTTATTACTTGTAGTTTACACAGGCACACTACACCAACTCGCTAAAAACAAAACTCAAAACTGATCGATCATTAGAAACGCAGTGGCGGGACAGGACTCGGCGGTTACTGTCCATGGTTCTGAAACAGCGCTGCCCTCGACCTCCCACCGACCAAACTACACTGAACTACAAAGTAAAATATGAGTTTAACGAAATGATTCTTTATACGGTACAACCACTTTAAATTAATCCGAAAATTAAGTCATGACACAGTCCACGTGTACACGTGACACCATTACACGTTTAGGCTACACGTGATCCTATCTCTATAAACCATTTGTTCATATCAGATGATATGAAAATACCCCCCCCCCAAAAAAAAAAATACTGAGTTGACTTAGAAGATTTAAAAACTTCATCAGGTTACATTCATACGTTTTTCAGCAAATTAATTCTAGATAACATAGGTTGACTAGACAAGTGAAGTAGGCATACTTCAGGGTTATTTAAAACAACCCACTTTGATAGAACTCACATGATAAAGTTACATGATAGAACCAATACATTTTTATTTGATTATTTATTGTTTTTATAACCACTGTGACATATAAAGGAAGATAATAAAACACATGTGCATATTACTTTCGCATGCACACTTAGGCTAATTTAACAACCCAGAAAAAAGGTGATCGTGACTCTAGTTTTAGATTCTACGACATTTGCAGCTTCCAGCACGCCAAATACTCGGAATAAATTTCATATGAGATGTATGTGAAGTATTCTGCAATATCAAAACAGCTAAAACAGCACGTCCAGCTGCAATAGCTCGAAAGCAACAGTGCGAGGCGCAAGAGCTGTTTGCGTTTCCCCAGCTGAGCGTGCTGACATCAGACTCCACGTTGAGCTCGTGCGTGCGTCCGTCTCCATGCCACGACTCGCTCTTTCTTTCCATCTTGTGAACTGCGCATCGGTGAAGCAGCACCGCGACAGTGTTTACAGTAGGCCTTCGGGGCTTACAGGTTTTCATCTTTGTTTTTGACAGTTGAACTGCGAAGGGCTTGCACAGGGGCTAACGCTCTGCCTACAGACTGAGCGGGGTAAGATATGCCGAACCACGTCGCTCGTTATGGAGGTCTGCGACTTTGGCAACAGCACTGCACTTTACGATCATATGCCATGGTATTCCGCGGTATACTTGTTTTTTGTCAGTATAACAACCACGGAATTAATGTTCGCAGCCGTGGGCAGATATCACAGACTGCTTGCGCAAACTCGTTAACTGTTTCCAGTGCTGACAGACAGCGAGGCTGTCAGACTCTGTCTGTCTGTTGCGGCAAATCCAGTGTGCCATAGTGTGACTGTGACATACCGTTATGAGTTCAAGCTTACAGAGTTCACCTTAAACCAAAAGCAAGCACACCTTTAAGTGACGATCATGAATTGGAGTCGACGGTCCCTCTTTCCTTCACTCAGTGTCTTTTTTTACGCACTGTCACTTGTGTTAGGCCCATGTCAAGGAGTTTACACGTGCATTAGAAGTTTCAAATGACCAAATGTTAAGCAACAATTAAGAATAACCAGTTAAGACATTCTTCATTCTAGCAAGCAACAGGCCACACAAAGTTAGGGACCACTAATATTTTATGTTTAGCCCGAGGTAATATAATTAGCCTATTATTATTATACCTTTTTTTTTTAATCAGGAAGAAAATCACTTATCTTAGACACTTGCCTGGAATGCAAACATTGTTTAAATGCATTTATTTATTATATATTTAATTTATTATAGCCTATATTAAAATCTCTTCAATTAAAGACATGCACTTGATTTATTAAAAATATATGCTAGAATAGACTAGACTTTAATAAATGTGTATTTATTAAAGCATATGCTTGAATAGACTTGATACGTGTAAGCAATTGAATACATTTGAAAACTTTTTCATAACTATACAGGCCCGATGTTTATGAATGCTGTTTGTATTCGACGTGTGCTCGGTCTTTAGAGAATCATTAAACACTGAACAAATAAATGGTCTGGTAATTTATGTTCATTCCATCTAATCATTGCATTTCTGAATTTCAGTCATTTTCAGTGTTTCTGTTCCAAGGCGTGCATAAACGCTGCGTGTTCCTTCATTGCTTAATCTGAGGACTGAGGAAAATTGCATGCATATGCCTTTTTCCTGTTTATTACCTCTCGCACAAAGATACAAACACACTAAAATGCATGGAAAAATGCATGGAAAACATGTCGAGGCTCTCTCAATTGAACATTTATTATTATAGTAGCCTACCGTTGTAATAATATGGATGCTGAATATATAGGCCTATTTCAAGGCATAAATCAGTGAACATATTTATCTAAATTATACGCATTTAAAAGGAGATAAATTCTATATATCTAATTTTAATCTACGTTACTGCAGACTTTTGAGTTAGGGGATTTTTATATTTGAACTTTTTGTTCTTTCTTTTATAGCTTGCATTGGTATTATAGTTGAAACTTTAAGATTAAAATAACATTAATGGGCAAGATTGTTTATTAATGACGAGGTGTTATTTTTTTTACGTCCACAGCTCATTTATGAAAGTAAAAAGGTACGATTAGATGCATCAGAATATTTCAATGTGCAATCCCGCCTCTGAAAAATGCGTTTTGCTTATCAAATCCGATACGTCTTCCACAATTGTACTAATTGTTAAAGAACACGCTGCTAAATTATTTAAATGTTTTCTAAACTAAATGATTAGAGAGAATCAATTCTTGGATTCGTGAAAAAAATAATAAACGTTTATTTTCCAGGGTTAATGCTTACAATTTCAATTAAATTACATAGCAGTTCAATAAAGTTAAAGAAAATTAATTCTAAACATTACTGCAATTATCCAATGATTTTTGTTTTAATGTTTTTGTAAAATAGCCTACCTGTGGGTTTAAATATGGGCAATATTTCTAAAACTACAGGAAAACACGCAAATAATCTAATAACTAATACAAATCGAAATCAAAGTGAGGCATTTCTACATTTATAAAACAGTTTGCTTTGAAAAGCATGTTTATAAACCAATAAATCATCTTTTAATTTTGTATAACATTGCCAAACATTTTTTAATTAATCATATGGTTTTTGTGCGGATTGACAAAGAAAATAGAAAGAAACAAAAGCATGTAGATTTGATTAACATTATGGCTATGCATTTTACATATTTTAGTAAATTATATTAGCCTATTTTACTCGTTTAATCTAGTATTTTTTAAATAAATATACAAATACCAGAAACCCATTACTCATTTGCCTATGCTTACGAAATAAATATTTTGTATTTTGTAATATATAATATCTGAGAAACGCTACAGCTATATTGAGACGAACTGCGTCAGTGTTCTTATAATATGCACGCCACGTTTAGTTTTAGTACGTCGAGATATATTCTCCTGCTTATATGAAACGGTCATACAACACATATTACTCTTAACCGCTTTGGTAAGAAAGCATCCATCACAACTGTATCAATGTACATTTGAAAACATATATATTAATCCTAAAATTCAACTGTTAGGCCTTCATCATTTTCTTCAAACAGGCCTTGAGTACAATATCACAAAAGCCTTTTCAGACATGCAAACTTCCTTAATTCTTACATGCAGGCGACGCTGAGGCTTGATTTAATTAGAAACCTCCGTTAATTGCTTATTTTTTACAGGGAGATTTTTTTCGATGATAAAGGTTGAACAACTACAAAACAACAAATATTTGGGTATGTAGTTGATTATAATGAATAAGTTGCATCTGGTATAAATGCATACAGCAACGTATGCTAAATAATAGGCTACTGGATGAAAATAACTCGCATAGCCTAGATAAGTGCGTAACATAAACCTACAGAAAATTGAATAATATGTAATAACTCACGCCTCTATACCCAAATAAAATTCAACCACCTTAAAAGCTGAAGGAATCAAATACTGAATTGAGCTATTTATTAGCTCAAAATCATAGCCATTTAATGCAATTTGCATCAGTGCATCAATACGAATGCATCTGCAAAAAATATATTTCCAATAAACTATTTTTATTTTTGCTATGACAAAAAAAGCCGAAGTGAAGGATAAACTAAATGAAAGCCTAACCAAACACAACCGGTCTGCTCCGAAACGTTTATTAAATTTAGCAAAATTTCTTATTAAATATTCGTAGGCTAAATACCAGCGGGATGCGTGAGCGATATCATTAAGATTTATATCAATTTCTATCACTTCGCATATAGAAAACTTTTTTTTTTCTGTTTTCGGCAACATTTAATCTCCCGTACCATTTTAACCACTGTTTAATAATTGTTTTTTTAAGCTTTAAACATGGATATAAGAACTTAAAGGACAACGAAACTTAAGCAAATGGCTTAAGTAACGACTACATATAGCCTAGACTAAAATACGTTGACAGGAGTGAAAAATATTCTATATTAAGATACGCGGTGAAGGCAGCACAATCATTACGCAATCATTTGATATTTTTACTTTCGCTTTGAATTGAATTTATCGTCATCTTCCAGGACAGACATAATGTGCTATTAGAGAGCGCGGCTGCAGTGTTAGACCTTCTATACGAAGAATTTATTCGGATTCTGCACAGGTCTGAACAGCGCTCGTTTTCTCTCCTCACCCAGATCTCGCGAGAGCAGTGGCGTGGCTGCTTGGCAGTAGGCTTGCAGTAAGACAGAGGGAGAAGGCAGGCAGCATCATGGCGGACAGAGACAGTGGAAGTGAGCAGGGAGGAGCAGCCACGGGCCCGGGTGTCGGTTCCATGCACCCAGTGACAGGAGGGGCGGGCTCGGCTTCTGGGCTGCAGCACGAGACGCAGGAGCTCGCCTCGAAGCGGGTTGACATCCAGAACAAACGCTTCTATCTAGACGTAAAGCAGAACGCGAAAGGCCGCTTCTTGAAGATAGCAGAAGTCGGGGCCGGGGGAAACAAGAGCCGCCTCACTCTCTCCATGTCTGTGGCTGTCGAGTTCCGCGACTACCTGGGGGACTTCATCGAGCACTATGCCCAGTTAGGGCCGAGCAATCCGGACATAGCGCAGGACGAGCCGCGGCGGGCGCTGAAGAGCGAGTTTCTGGTGCGGGAGAATCGGAAGTACTACATGGATCTGAAGGAGAACCAGAGGGGCCGCTTTCTGAGGATCCGGCAGACCGTCAACCGGGGGCCCGGCTTGGGATCCACGCAAGGCCAGACCATCGCTCTTCCAGCCCAGGGACTTATCGAGTTTCGCGACGCGCTTGCCAAACTCATCGACGACTACGGAGTGGATGACGAGCCGGCGGAGCTGCCTGAGGGAACCTCGTTAACTGTGGACAACAAGCGCTTTTTCTTTGACGTGGGCTCCAATAAGTACGGGGTGTTCATGAGGGTAAGCGAAGTCAAGCCCACCTATCGCAACTCTATCACAGTGCCCTACAAAGTGTGGTCGAAATTCGGCAGCACTTTCTGTAAATACGCAGACGAAATGAAAAAGATTCAAGAGAAGCAGCGGGAAAAAAGGGCATGCGAGCTTCAGCAGCAGCAACAAGAGGAGATGCACGGAGACGACGGGGAAGAGGATTGATAGTGGAGAGAAACATACAAAAAATAATCCGAATAACCTAAAAATAAATTCTACGTACTTTGCTGTAAAAAAAGAGAGAGAGATACATAAAAGATAAGTAACTGTTTAACTCCAAAGGAGCACTACCCACAAAAAATACAAACCTCCACAGACTGACAGTCCACCCATCGCTGGATGTCATCCACTTACCCACCATTAATACAGTAAGCGGCTGCTAAACCAAGTAATAACATTATATATGAACTGTGTTTCCTACTTGACGACAACAGAACTGAGTGTTTCTTTTCCCCTTATTAACCGAGAACTTTTGTACACGTTCCAAGATATTATAAAAAGTGTTTGCAATGGAGTTATTGCCGAGATTACAAGGAAGCGGTTCCTTTACGTGTGAGCTAATGACTTCAGCACAAATCAGATGTTTTAGTTTTTTTAAAACCAAATTTTCGAATCATCTGAAGAGGTTGTCATGGTAGCCATGCCACTAGATATTCCAAGCATCACCTGAGGGCTAGATAGGAACCCTGATGGGAGGGGAAAATATCAACCTGTTGATTGACAGAGGTACAGGGGTCAGCAGAGCGAGTGGTCGCTGTGTGCAAGCGTCCAGAGGCGGTGGGCGACCTCTTCTCAAACATTCTGAGTAGTATTACCAGTGTATTTTTTTAATTAAAGTTCTTGTCCTGCAGATGATATGCTATGTATTTGTGTCTCGTTGTCATGCACAGTGTATTAAAAAAAAAGGTACTTAAGTAAAAGCAATGACAACAGAAGAGAATGAGCTCTCGAAAACCTTTTTGTAATGAAACCGGACCCCTCGATACAAACATACACAGAAACGTATGAAAACGCTCATGTAGAAAAACATACAAAGTATGATTTTGTGAATCAGATGTATTTCAGTGGAGAAGAAAACAACCCACGTTTTTAGTGGGGGATTTGACAAACAATCTGTTAAAGGGTTTAAAACGAAATATATAGAAATATATATATATATATATTATCAGTCTACCAATGAGAGGATGAGTGGCGCCAAGGAATGCTGTAGCTGCATGTTAACCTGTACACAGCCACATTGAGGTGGATTTCTCAATGTTCGTCCTCAAGGACTCATCTCTGTAATGGTTCCAATGTCCATAACATCAGTAATGTTTGGTCAGGTTGTTGAATTAATACTTGTTTTTCTTTTAAGGAATGAGTTGTCCGAGAAGTACGTGTACATACTAAGATAATATATCAACTCTTTTGACTGTTTGATCAGACATCAATGACAAGTCTTTTGAAACGAAAGTCTTTTTTCCATGGGGGCCCTTGAGGACCTGTGTTGGGAGACCCTGACCCTAATGAAACTTGTTGGGGAGCATACTCTTCAGCATTAAACAACCTGGTGCCTTACAGACTCCGCATGCTTATACACTGGCTGGGGCTTTGGATCTAAGTTTGGGTTCTTGTTCATTTTTCTTTTTTTTCTTTTCCCCTTTCTTTTTCTCGTCTGGTTTTGTTTGGCCCTGGCCCTCCCATATGCTATTGCATAACTCGTGGTCTGTTCGGCCCAAAAGCAAATCTGATCACAAAGAGTGACTCAGAAATCACGTAGGCATTTTTCCTCACCTTGACGAAAATGTATTAGATGCTACATGCCAGACAAAAGGATGTTTAGTGCTTCTAAACAAACTCCTTTGGTATGAGGTAAACTTCCGCACTGAAGCCTCTCTGTAGTTTGGCAGTAGCGTGTCACTGTCACAGACCAAAAGCTTAGTCGAGGGGTGTGGCCAGGATTTTTTCCCCCTTTCCTCTAACTTTTCAGTGTTGCTTCACGTAATCTGTCATTTTGGAAACTTTGCTTCACAACGTTTGATTTTTTTCTTTCTCTTCCCAGTGCTATATTTCATTACTGTGTGCAATATTGAACGTGCCAATGTTGGCAATATATGTATATCAATTAAATATATGATTAATATTTGAAAAGCATGTGGCTGAATTCCACGTTTATTTCTTTAAAAGGTCTTTATCTGCACTTAAAAAAAAAGGTCTGTATCTGGAATAGAAACCAGTTTTAATGAAAGTTTCACCCAGGTGAAGCGAACACATAGCAGTTATCTATCCTGTCTGCACTTTTTGTGAACGTTCACGTCATAAATGTGCCCGTTTCGTCTCTGTTCCTCTTGACGTGGGAGGGTTGGGGGTTACTGGAATGAAACGATGGGGTGTGAAGGCCTTTGGGTAAGGGGCAATGAATATGTATCCTTAATTTCCCTACAAATACATACATGGGATGATTCTAATGATGAAGGTGTGTGATGACCTCTCTTCAGTAGCACATTGCTTTCCCAGCTGGAGAAAAATGTCTGACCAATGTTTGTTTGAAAATTATCTCAACAAGGAATGCCTTGTGCTGTCATTATTTTTTTTCCCTTTATCTCTTAACTTATGTTCCTTCCCTTTGCAAAGAGGTTCACTGAATTACTCATTCGGCGGTTATGCGTCAAATATAATTTATGTACATTTTACAAATTTGAAAAATAAATAAAAAGAAATGTTAATTTACCCACCTCTCAAGAAAAGAATGTTCAATATCAATGTTTCTGTGTTTCTTTTTCTCGTGTGCAGCAGTTCAGGTAGTGGTTGATGTTGTGGCTCTGACTTCAATGATGTTTTCTCCGTGTACACACAGTTGATGTCGTACTTTTGAAGGAACAGAATTATGACCTGAAGCATGCAGACTAACCGATCTGTAATAACACATGTCATAATGTCATTTTGATGCAGTCTCCTTTTCCTGTATGGGTAAGGTTGATTGGTTCCAGTGGTTAACCAATGTAATAATGTGCACTAACAATACCACTACATTTTCTAAGGAATGTGTGATCATATCCAAGTCTTTCATCATCTTATATTTTTCAGAACAAAACTGTTAAGAATATGAGGTAATATACTACAGTATAACTGAAGGGGTCTTAGAATAACAACCATAATAACATTAGTGTTTTTTTTTTTTAATTGATACTGTTTGAGCTGCAGTTCAACGGCCATTCTGTTGAATGTATCATGAAAAATCATATACATTTGTCAATTCAAGAATGAGTCTTATTTTATGTCTTAATTGTGCCTTATACTAAATCTTCATACATGTTCACAAAATATTGCTGCCTTGATTCTCGGGATTTCATTTGAACTGGATCTCTTGCTCTCTTCATGTGTCATATTTTGTAAAAAAAAAAAAATTCTGAAAGTCTGATCTCTGTTTGGTATAACAGATTTCTGATGTTCTTGCTGCAAAACAAACCAATGATTTAGTTTTATTTATGTTTCATTATTATTATTAAATAGCATGTATTGTGCTGCAGCAACGTCTTTTAAAACTTTTGACTTAAAACATGCCCCAGTGTAGTTTGGTTTTGAAATTACATGAAATAGAGCTGCTTATATGGTGATGCTACATAGGTTTAAGGGCATAAAATTCAGTTTTTAATGACAAGATTAAATTATGAACACATTTTCATTGTCCATGTGATGAAATGGAATGTGGGTTAGTTTTACATGTACATTTTCCATAAGTGATTTAAAAAACTTACAATTTTCAATTTTAGAATCATCATTTCTCATTGCATTCCCCTACATTAAGTAAGTTTCAATGTCAAGAACATGTTACAAATATAGAAAACAACTGCTTTTGTTGATAAAAAAAATCTTATGGGAGAATAATCACTAATCATGACCGGTCTGGATGGGCAAATCAAATATACCAAAATACAACTTGCAAATGGCAAAATGCAATTATTGGCCACTTTATATGATCACAGCCCAGCAGTAAATGAAGAAAAAGACATGCTAATTAACTTATTCAAAATTTTAGACATTTTAGCCAAATTTATTTCATATTCTCAGGGCATTGTGACAATGATACATAAAAAGTTTGTCGGCTCACAAAAACTTCACAAGATATAGCCTCAATGCTTGCTTGCCATCTTAACCAGCAGATTTGTTATGGAGAGATTTGTTTTTCATTTAGGTGAAGACAATTAAGCAAACAGATGAAGACTGGATTTAAAAAAAGTGAAGCTTGCAAAAATTAATAATTGTATTACTGTATTAGAACATTTAAAACGATTTTTATGACTTTCTAACCAATAGGTGGTGCTTTTATCAACTGATAATGTACAATCAAGGCATGATGGCTAGTGGTCGACCGATATGTGTTTTTTGACAGCCGATGCCGATATCTTGGAAAGCAGGGTGGCCGGTGGCCATATAAATTTATTTTAATTAATATTCAAGAAATTTGAAACAATTTGAAAATGGATTAAAAATAAATGTGTAAAATAAACATACTTATACTTTAGATGACAAAGTATTTTTCACAAATAAATAAATATTTAATAAAAGTATAATTAAAAAGGAAGTAAACACTGTAACCAACAGGGCACTCAGTATTCTGGGAAGTTTGTGTGCATTGGGAATCATATTTTTTCAAATAAAGCCAAGGTAACACTCATTTTACATACACCACACAGTGAAAATGACATGAATATGACAGCGGGCAAAATTTAAAGCATAATTTAAAATCACGAGTTTAAAGTTTGTCGATCGCGCGTCTCAGTGAAGCTGAACTCTCCTCCTGTCAGCATTCAATTCGCACGGACCGATCGTCACACAGAGAACACGCGGTCATGCAGGATACACATGCACACTTCAGCAAAAGCATGAAGCGCAGCATAATTAGAAATCACGAGTTTACGATCGCACGTCTTCAGTGAAGCTGAACTCTCCTCCTGTCAGCATACAATTTGCACGGACCGACCGTCACACAGAGAACACCGATCATGCAGGATACAAATGCACACTTCACACGATCTCACAGCTGGATTCGACTAAGTTTGCAAGGTTTGTGAAATTAAATGTTCATTATTCATTCAAAGATTTGTTTAAATTATATAAATGCGTATTTGCTGAATGCTGACGGCAAA
>NW_015667272.1:146924-147269 GCF_001515625.1 Sinocyclocheilus rhinocerous
CAGCGAACAAGAGGGAGAATGTGAGCGGTGTGCGCTCAGGCGCTGCCGTTCTCAGCGGCGTCAAAATAAAAGTCCCGCCGGCCAATGCAAAAATGCCAAATATCGGCCGATATATCGGCCTTGGCGATATATCAGTCGACCACTAATCCCACTAATCTCTTTCTTTTCTCATATGTCTCAGTTTGCTCAGTGTCTAGGGAGGTTTATACAGGATCAGAATATTAAGGATCTCAAGGTGTGGACGAGTCAGATGAAGCGGACCATTCAGACCGCTGAGGCGTTGGGTGTACCCTACGAACAATGGAAAGCCCTCAATGAGATTGATGCTGTAAGTATTATATGACA
>NW_015667272.1:148684-153896 GCF_001515625.1 Sinocyclocheilus rhinocerous
TTTTTCAAATAAAGCCAAGGTAACACTCATTTTACATACAGCACACAGTAAAAATTACATTAATATGACAGTGGGCAAATACATAAAGCGCAGCATAATTTGAAATCAAGAGTTTAAAGTTAGTCCATCGCACGTCTCAGTGAAGCTGAACTCTCCTCCTGTCAGTATTCAATTCACACGGACCGAAAGTCACGCAGAGAACACGCGATCATGCAGGTCAAATGCACACTTCACAAGATCTCACAGCTGGATTTGACTAAGTTTGCAGGGTTTTTGAAATTAGATGTTCATTAGTCATTCAAAGATTTGTTTAAATGATATAAATGCGTATTTGCTGAATGCTGACAGCAAATGAGAAAGTATTATAATGTTTGCCTTTCTATTACTAATAATATAAAAGCAGTAATAATATAATACTTTGTATACATTTTAATTCCTTTGTTTAACCGTTATATCTGATTATTAGACAGACTTCTATCCATATTAGACAGAACTGCTAACGGAACGACGACAGCTAACAAGAGGGAGAATGTGAGCACTGTATGCATAGGCGCTGCCGTTCTCAGCGCCGTCAAAATAAAAGTCCCGCCTCGAACGCATTGGCCAAACAGAAAAACTTATCGGCCGATGCCGATATTTGAAAAATGCCAAATATCGGCCGATATATCGGCCTTGGCGCTATATCGGTCGACCACTAATGATGGCAATGACCTAAAGCAACCATGCATCCCAATCCACCTACTTAAACAATGCACTATGTATATATGTACTTTTTCTCTTTGGGAAAGTACATACATTTAATGTTACTGCAAGAGAATGCAGGTAATAGGACATGTCATTTAATTGTCTTGATGTCACAGACTTATTTGTTTAGTGCATCCTGTCAATATAAACTGGTCTGTCACTCATCCTGTTACAGTTAACATCCTGCCATTTCTATTTTATACCCTTCATTTATTATTCATCATTGCATTTCATTTTTCCTACTCTACAATGCTTTCTACCATACTGGATAGACAAGAAACAGCAACACATCACTTAAGATCTAACAGCAAAACTGTCATGACATTTGTATGACATTTCTTTATTTATTGTTTTAATCTTGGATTCCCATATTGTCAGACTGATATAACAGTAGGCAACTCATCTTGTTTCTTTTTGGAGAATGTAACGTAGTATAGCTATTTAGTAATACAAAATAAAAATAGGCAATTTTCCCATTCGCACATTTTTTCATTATGATTTCCGATAAGGAACACGTACACAATAAGCAATATAAATGCAGAAGATGTGCATTAAGCTCCTAGTTAAGATTATTAATCATTCAAACCCTTTAATAGTAGCATTTCTGTTCCCTCTGAAAAAGGAGCAGCTGGGGTTCACCACTTAATGAACCAACCAGTGTCTTCCTCTGACCTTGCAAGAACAAAGTAGTTTTTCTTTTTTATAGCATTGATCCATTAAAGGTGAAATGTGTGATTTCTGCACCACTTGCGCCAATGAATGGAACTGCAAAAATAACAACGGGTTTCCTGAACACCATGTTGTTTCCACTCTGCCAAACTAAAAATAATGCGTTTAATTATACAAAAAAATCTCATTTAGACCTATCATTTTTCAAATTTATGAGTAAAATAAGTTCTGTGGTTAAAATTACTTGAAGAGCATTTATAGTTTTGTTCTATAACAAATTACATAGTAAAAATTAGTGGATTCTAAAAATCTAAGTAGTGACACTATTAACTTAAAAAAAAAAAAAAATAAATCACTGATTCATCTGATACTTTGAATTGAAGTGCCTGTGTGGCATTTTAGTTAAAAACTGTTTCTAGTTTTAAATTATGGAACAAATTTGAGTTGTATTGGTGAAAAGGGGTTACTGAGATTAATCAAAATCCAAGTTTAATGCTGTCAACCTAAAGGAAAGCCTCCTTGTTTTGTGCCAGATAAATACTGTTTTGGTTGTAATTTTACTGCACAACCCTCTGGATTACTTGATTCTGATTAGTTAATCGCAACATTGAGCGGTCAAGTATTTTATATAATGACCACTAAAGTGTATATTTTACTGTAGTACAGCAACATACCGGTGCTACTTTCATATCTCTTGTATCAAGAAATACAAGATACTTATTTATACAATTTGGCTACAAAAAGCATCTTTCTACTTTGATTGTCATTCAAAAATATCTGTGTATTATGACAATAATTTACAATTAACATTTAAATCATATCATTATAATACAGTTGATGTTCTATACATACCTACCTACCCATTTATTTATTTATTGTTTGTTTGTAACATTTTCATTTTATGTTTTTGGAAGAAAACCTATGCTACACTATTAACAAGGAATGAATAGTGTAAAACAATTTTGTATGTTTATCTTCTCATACCTAATTAAAACTAACTACAATAATACAGTAAAAAAGTATTTCATGCACGGTAATTCATCCTACCAACTTGCAATTACAATCTTGACAGACGTTGTGAAACTTGACAGGGTAATTAGCCAATCACAGAGATTTGGAGGCACTGCCTTGTTGAGTTTTCGACTGCATTTTCACCAATATCCACTTCACATTCACTACACCAGTTAGTTTAGTGTTTTTTTTACAAGGTGACATCGCCAAATACTGATCCGTCATGTATAGCTGTTTTCGCGGATTTCGAGGGGGTCGTTTTCACAGTGTTGTCCAAAAAAAAAAAAAAAAAAACCTTGTGTAAACGCACCCTCAGTAAGCCTTCCTCTAAAGTTAGCCTCAGTTAGTCTTTTTCTAAAGTGTTACCCTTTTTACACTATTTTCGCTGTTTTATAAATTTTATTCTGAAGAATAGGGATTCACACTATATAATCACATTTTTGTATGTTAGTGTTAATTATTTCTCATCCTAATACTTTATTTTTGCTCTTAGACAAAGCACCACTGAAAGATAACAAAATATGTAATGCTGCAACATGAAACTTACCTGAAGCAAAGTTGTCCTTGACTTCTCTTATAAAACAGCTTTTTTTTTTTTTTTAAGCAAACTTCAAATATTGCGAACTCCCAGACCAACGTTTAAACATTCTGTAGACAAGTAGCCTACGTTAGATTTATGATGTGACGCAGTTAATTAAAAGCCGTTTATTCAGCGTTTTGCAATTTTAGCTAACCTTGGGGGTTTGCGCGCTGTTGTGATGCCATCAGACAGCCAATCACCGTTGTGGCGACGTCATCAGGGCGAAAGAGTCATTGGTTACATGGCATTTGGATTCAGGTGATTGGTTAAAAAAACCGGGCTGCAGAACTCGACGTTTAGAAAAGATTTGCGTGATCCTGCACTTGCTGAGCAAATGAGGCTGAGATTAGTGAAGGGAAGTTTGGATCATTTTACCGACTCGGACCTTTGAGTCTCGTTCAGCAAAATGAACGAATCTTTTTTCGTAATGTTTGAGCCATATTTCTAGGGCTGCACAATTAATCGAAAAAGGTCGCAAAAAGCGTCAGTTAAACTGTACCGTCAAATGTTTATTTACAAGGCGTAACGTTAGTCTGACTGAGATGTCTTTTAAGTTTAACATTTGTTGGAGAGCGCGGTGGCACATGGAAATTCGAAATTGTTTTGAATTTACTAGATATCCTGATGCTCAGTGGCGATTGTTGTATAACGCCCAAGAAATAGACATTTTAGCTAATGTAATATTCAAATATTCGTGAGAATGTTGAATTATACCGCTGTGTAGTTCATTTAAAACGTGAACGTTTTGTTTTTAACGCTGCATAGACGACCACTGTGAAGTTGACGATGTAGCTAGATAACAGCAACATTTTGTCATAGTCGTGTTGGAGTAACTAATTGGCGCCATCTTTTGACTTAAAATGGTTACCGCAACTGCAGACCAATTTCATTTTTGTGGTGAATGTATATAACGTTTGAGATATAGGCTCAGAAGTATCCAGAAGACATCGCTTAAAAGAACAAGCAAACGGTAAGAGACACAAATAACTGAATGAGACACTTTAAAATAGAGCAGAAGATGTTACATGTAGACGTCCGATAAGTAGGCCTAGTATAGATGTTTTGTCATTTATAACTAAACTGTCAAATCATTTTGAGCAATTGAAATGAAGCTAAAATAAAATCTAAGCAGTAGACATTTTCAATTTAAAAAAATGTAATTACAAAATTAGAAATGTTGCACTGGCGACTAACAGAAATAAAAAAGCTGAAGTACTAAAAATTACAACTGAAATAATGCTAAATATAAATGTAAAAAATCTAATAAAAAGAAAAAGCACAATAAAATTACTAAAATTAAAATCTGAAAATGTAAAAATGAACAAGAATTCTGTCTGTTTTCATTGTGGTTTTCATTCATTCCAAAGTGTCCAGATGTTTAGCGCTAGTCTAAGAGCCTCATATGAGTCAGTAGTGGCCTATTTCTGTGTTAAAGCGCTGGTGGGTGTGGCGCTTTCATCAAGAAGCCAGTTTTGGGTTATCTGTCCTGAGCACAAACCTTGTCTGGTTCAGTTATCAGTCAGTTGCTCATCCGTATTGAGCCAAGCTGTAGTCTCTGTTCAGTCTCTTACATTTGTAGTAGGCCTATATAGCCTACATACCAATTCTGTGTAAACCACTTTAAACAGTGGTCCTATATGCTAACTTTTTTGAAGACTCTACAGCTAGCATATGTGGCTCCTTTCTGAACATCTGTACTTATTTGACATAGCGGATAGTGTCCGTGCTTCAAGTCTTTTGTGTCTTAAGGAGCAGATCAACAATGTGAACAAGCCTGAACTATAGTTGCCAAGCTGGAAGGAGTGAATGTTTGAATGCACTGCTTGAATGTCTCTTTTAGGCATCTAATAAAGTCCCTTTGACAGGCCTTCAGTTTTGTTCATCTGGTCTGTTGAGAGGTGCGCCATCTCGTGGCTGAATTGTCAAGAATTATAATAGGCTAGTATTTGACCAAAAGTTATCCAATGCACTAGATCAGTAATATCATTTACTCATTATATCTGTAAAGAAATAACCAGGCATGCATAACACAACCCATAGTTAGTATGTTTTAGTAGCTATTCAATATTAATTTAGTTATTCTTGTGATATGAGTAATTTGCTCATGAAAATACAACAGTCCTTTACTATACAAATGGATTCCAAGTTTCAGATCACTTTTTCCATTCAGCATGAAAGACTTGATTTTATTCTGTGGCTTGCCCCTTG
>NW_015667272.1:154073-176964 GCF_001515625.1 Sinocyclocheilus rhinocerous
ACAATGTGCACAAGCCTGAACTATAGTTGCCAAGCTGGAAGGAGTGAATGTTTGAATGCACTGCTTGAATGTCTCTTTTAGGCATCTAATAAAGTCCCTTTGACAGGCCTTCAGTTTTGTTCATCTGGTCTGTTGAGAGGTGCGCCATCTCGTGGCTGAATTGTCAAGAATTATAATAGGCTAGTATTTGACCAAAAGTTATCCAATGCACTAGATAAGTAATATCATTTACTCATTATGTCTGTAAAGAAATAACCAGGCATGCATAACACAACCCATAGTTAGTATGTTTTAGTAGCTATTCAATATTCATTTAGTTATTCTTGTGATATGAGTAATTTGCTCATGAAAATACAACAGTCCTTTACTATACAAATGGATTCCAAGTTTCAGATCACTTTTTCCATTCAGCATGAAAGACTTGATTTTATTCTGTGGCTTGCCCCTTGCTGTGAGCAAAAGGACATGTGATTGAGGTTGAAAATAACAGTCCAACATTCCAAAACATTTATGTCTAAGCTGATGCATAAGTGTGGTAGTTTTGAAATGTTATTAAAGATTGGGACTATTTCAAAGAACAACGGAAAACAACAAGCACCAATGACGTAATGGTAACTGTGCATTACGCAAGAAATGCGCACAAATAGATGCTGACATTTTTCGTTATTATATAAATTACTATATAAACGGAAGATGGGTAATAATGTTTTAGTAATAAACAATAATGTTAACAAAGCAATAAATATATTTTTGTACTATTCTTTAGTTTTATTTTATTATATAAATTTAAAAAATCTTGATGCTACTCTTTTATAACAATAATTCATAATAGTTCATACAGTATATAGTATAGTAACTATTGTGAACAATGGTTTACAATAGTTCATATAACAATAGTAATCTATTTTTTTTTTTTTTTTTAATATTATCTAATTTATAATAATTATTATTTTTTAAAGGTACATTTTTGACAAAAATGTTCATAGAACAGTATAGTTCATATAACCAGAGGCTGGGGCAGTCAAGCTCCAAAAGGGCAACAAAAAAAAAAAAAAAATTGTTTGATGAACAGGGTTAAAGGAATAGTTTACCCAAAAATGACAATTCTGTCATTTACACACCCTCATGTTTTTCCAAACCTGTTTGAATGTCTTTCGTCTGCTGAACACAAAAGAAAATAATTTTAATGAATTTGAGTAACCAAACAGTTGTAGGTCCCCACTGACTTACATAGCATTTTTTTTTCTCCATACTGTGGAAGTTAATGGGGATCAGCAAATATCTGGTGATAGAATTTTAAGGTGTGGTGGTGGACTAGCCCTTTAAATCTAGTTTTTTGTTTGTTTGTTTTGTTTGTTTGTTTCCTGAATGTTGCATCTCTCTAATCTTATTCTCCATCCCATATATTCAGATTTGTGTGTGTGTGTGTGTGTGTGTGTGTCATTTGATGCTGCACATCAAGGTGTTCTTGGATCTGAATATGATTGCTAATTAAACTATGCACTTCATTAGTGGAAAAATGTAAGTAGAAAATAAAATTTCTGTGGTGTTAAACAAATGCTTTGAATGACTTAGAATTTTTACATATTTAGATTAACGCGACAACATGGTCCCTATCATGTTCTTGTTTTAAAAAGAGCCGTGTAATGATTCTTAAGAATTTCTCCTTTTAGACGTAGGCCAAGTCATAGAAGTTTAGAACAATATGAGGGTGAGAAAATTGACAGTTACTTTTTTAGTGAACGATCCCTTTAAATCAATGTTTTCAGGTCCACTCATAACAGACCGGTCCTCGAAAACCAGTAGATGGCGCTGTTGATTAAACTTCAGTATTTAAACCGTAACGAAGCAAATGCAGACTACATTTCCATATACAGATTTCTCCGCAAGAATAAAAATATTTTGATTTCAGTACACATTTGCAAATTAAAAACCGTCATCTGCAATGTATCCAATAAGAACTGAGAGAGAAGAATAAGATTAAAAACAAGGGAAGCTGGATTCCAGAGTGGCTGGATGCATGTCAAATATGACTGGAAATCGTAACGAAGCAAATGCAGACTACATTTCCATATAGCTACAGATTTCTCCGCGAGAATAAAAATATTTTGATTTCAGTACACATTTGCAAATTAAAAACCGTCATCTGCAATGTATCCAATAAGAACTGAGAGAGAAGAATAAGATTAAAAACAAGGGAAGCTGGATTCCAGAGTGGCTGGATGCATGTCAAATATGACTGGAAATTTGTGCGGTCAAAACAAAGAATCACTTATTTATTAATTAACCTAGAGTATCACTGCACTCATTACAGCAGTAAAACTATTTCTGATAAATAGTACAGATTAAAAAAAGACAGTTTCTTGCACTTGTGCGCCCTCTGGTGTGAGATTAGATTAAAGCAATGCGTGTTTGAAAACAGTGTTGACCATGTCTTTTTTTATTTTACTTGAAGGGTGTTTTAGCAAAGTCTTTAAGCTTGTAAATCAGTGTCCTTCCTGTATGTTAATTTACAGGAAACAAAGATTTATAAGAAAATAACAAAGGGGAGTTTTGTTACAGTAGCCTATATGTAATCATTGGGAGAATTTCACTGAAAGAGGAAGTGCCTTATTACTTGCCACATAGCGTGCAGTTGTGTTTTATTTTTGGCACTGAAAATGCACTGAGTAATGTCAAGATCGACTCTCAGTACACATTTGCAAATTAAAAACCGTCATCTGCAATGTATCCAATAAGAACTGAGAGAGAAGAATAAGATTAAAAACAAGGGAAGCTGGATTCCAGAGTGGCTGGATGCATGTCAAATATGACTGGAAATGTGTGCGGTCAAAACAAAGAATCACTTATTTATTAGTTAACCTAGAGTATCACTGCACTCATTACAGCAGTAAAACTATTTCTGATAAATAGTACAGATTTAAAAAAGACAGTTTCTGGCACTTGTGCGCCCTCTGGTGTGAGATTAGATTAAAGCAATGCGTGTTTGAAAACAGTGTTGACCATGTCTTTTTTTATTTTACTTGAAGGGTGTTTTAGCAAAGTCTTTAAGCTTGTAAATCAGTGTCCTTCCTGTATGTTAATTTACAGGAAACAAAGATTTATAAGAAAATAACAAAGGGGAGTTTTGTTACAGTAGCCTATATGTAATCATTGGGAGAATTTCACTGAAAGAGGAAGTGCCTTATTACTTGCCACATAGCGTGCAGTTGTGTTTTATTTTTGGCACTGAAAATGCACTGAGTAATGTCAAGATCGACTCATCCTCTTAAGTGTTTTTCTGTAAATTCCTTTGCTTGAGTGATGAAGTTCTGTGTCATTTTCTTCTTCTCCTTCAGCCGCCCCTCCTCCTCTCTCCCAAACTCTCTCCCGCCTCTGTCTCTGTTAAACAGGATGCTGCTACAGTACTTCGTTTGCAGTGCCAACAGCTGAGGTCTGCTTCCTGAGTTTCCCTCCAGCCTGAGAGAGTTACAGGAACAGAAAGGAAGTGTGTGTTTGTGTGAAGGCAAGGGACAGTGTGTAATGTACGTTTGTTAGAGAGAGCAAAAGAAAAGAGAGAGAGACTAAGGAATGCTGTGATGTCACCAGTTAAGTCATACACAAAGGCAAGAAGGACACACAAGCACTCACTCTCCCTCTTAGTAAAGTCTGCCGTGGAGCGTCCGCACCCAGCTGTGAGTACATTTTCCTTCACACACAGGCTTTTTTTTCTTCTCTTTCCAACTTTCTTTCTGTTTGCCGCCATATCTAGACGTTAACTGCAGTCTGTTAAATGTGTAGGCAGGCAGGCAGGCAGACTTTTTTTTTTTGTCTCAGTCACCGTTGCTGTTGTTGCGGTACTTTTTTGGGTATGATGTAATCTCAGGCTTTTTTAGTTGTGGACGCCCGTCGTTTCTCCTAAAGAGGTCACAGCATGCAAGCTCAGTTGTGGCCAAAATAAGACAATTTTAAAATAGAGCATGTCTTGTGAAAGGAGGGGGATCTGCTTATGACAGAAGCGAACCCCTGTTCCTGAGGAATCCCCTCAGTCAGGCCTAAAAAGAGCTGGGAGACCATGTGTTTGAGTAAAAATATGCTCTTTAGCAGAGGTTTCTTAACTTTTTGACCCCCAAATATATTATTATAATATATATAATATTAGCCCCTTACTAAATTACAAAGCCTGCTGCGTATTTTAATGTGTAAAAAAACGGTTTATACTCTGTGAGGGGGAAAAAAAGTGTGGTATTATAAAGACAGCATATGTAATAAATAAAATAATCGCATTTTATAATGTAATTATACTAAAGCATTTAAAATATTCTTTATTATTTGAAATCTTTGTACTAAGTTGTCAGTGTTACTTTTTCTATATATATATATATATATATATATATATATATGTGTGTATATATGTGACCCTATACCACAAAACCAGTCATAAGTCGCATGGGTATATTTGTAGCGATAGCCAACAATACATCGTATGGGTTAAAATTATAGATTTTTATTTTATGCCAAAAATCATTAGGATATTAAGTAAAGATCATGTTCCATGAAGATATTTTGTAAATTTCCTACCATAAATATATCAAAACTTAATTTTTGATTAGTAATATGCATTGCTAAGAACTTCATTTGGACAACTTTAAAGGTGATTTTCTCAATATTTAGATTTTTTTGCACCCTCAGATTCCAGATTTTCAAATAGTTGTATCTCTGCCAAATATTGTCCTATCCTAACAAACCATACATCAATGGAAAGTTTATTTATTCAGCTTTTAGATGATGTATAAATCTCAAATGTAAACAAAATTGACCCAGGGTGACTTTTGTGGTCCAGGGTAACATATATGACAACCCTAAAAAAGCTTATTTTTGTAAATAAATGATCATTAAAATTTTCTGATGCACCCAAATTGAAAACCCTGAAAGCAGTTTTAAAGCTTATTAACAAATAAACTAAAAGATTTTTTGACTTCTCATTTCACATGACACACAAAATGTCTGAAGCTGCACAGGAAGAGAGAGAGCAAACAAACCATTAAAGAGATCAGATTGCTTCCAGATGTTGTAATCTGTCATTTCTTCTGACAGCGTGTCCCGTTTATGGCTGCTAATTAGTGATGAGAGCTTGTGTGTGGTGAACGGACCGAGCTGGGCTTCATCGTCTTTACCACCATCATCCTCGTTCTGAAGGACTGTTGCTGAATCTCAGGATATAATCAGGTGAACCACACACACGGCCATGCTGCAGCAGATCTTGAACGACATGTACATCGACCCGGATGTGCTGGACGCTCTGAACGACGAGCAGAAGAAGACTCTCTTCCTGAAGATGCGCGAGGAGCAGGTGCGACGCTGGAAGGAGCGAGAAGAGAAGCTGGAGAGGGCACCGCTCAAACCCAAACCAAAGACAGGTGGGCACTGGGTTTATATAGCACCATTTAAATCTAAAGCAGATATGTCATGTGATCTATGCATCTTATTGAAGTGAGTTCTTTAATAACTTTTAATACAGTAGAATAAATTTTACAATTTTATGTATTTAATTTAAACATAGTTTAATCAGTGCTACAATATTTCCTCTGTATATTTACTCCTGGATGAGACCATTTTATTCATCATTTAGCAAGATTATTATTATTTATTATTATTATTATTTTTATTTTTGACCATCAGAAAATCCTCCTAGCACAGAACGGTAAAATCCTGACCATCAGGTTTATTTTTTATATTGTATTATATTATTATTATTATTATTTATAGTTGGCTTTTAGTTGTATTTTGTTCAGTTGCAATTGTAGTGTATTAATAATTTTAATAATATTAATAACATTATTATTATTATTCCCTTTTTCCATACAATTTTATTATTATTATTATTTATAAATTTTTTTAATAAATAAATTTTAAATTACATTTTTTTAATTAAATTTTTTTTTTTACCATTGACCAGCATTTTTAATTGTATGGGGAAAAACAGCATTGACATTTTGTTCCACATAAAAAAAAAAAGTCATGAGTTTAAATTGACAAGGTGGTGGGTAGATCATTAAAACGCCTTATAAAATTACAAAACAAAATTTAAGCAGATCATAGATTTAGACATGATCCTTTTCGACTGAGTATGGCAATTCTGCAAGAGACATGCAGTTGACTTTTTAAAAGAACAGTCATCCTGAAGTTAAAGTTCTTTTGCACCATGGTCATAATGCAACTCACCAGGATCTGTCTAGATTAAAGATCTACAACATCCTGAGGTTTGAATGTGGGACATTTGAATTACTAATGCAAATCTTTCATCAGTGCGTTTACCATTCCCACATCTGTAAGCCACAGAAAACCGCTCTGGCTTTTTATTGCTGGCTTTAAATGACTTAATTTAGTCAGAATCTTAATGTGGCACATGACTGAGTCAGGACCGAATAGCTGAGCTGAAAGCTCATTACCACTGTGGTACTGCAGACTTCACGGAAAAACATCTTCAGAATAGGTTCACAGAGGTGGACACAGATGTTTGGACAACAGAAAGTGCTCTGAAACACAAGAGTAATAATATTTGAGAGCTACTGTGATTGATGCTGCCACTGGGAACATCTACGTCACTGACAAGACACAAGACCAGACAAGTTTAAGAAGGTGTCCAGGCGTCAATAGACAATTGTCTTGACCGATATTATCAGAATCTCATATTAGTTAAAGGATCTCCTCAGTGTGACACTGAAACACCGTAAACAAGAACTACGTACAACATGAGGGTTTTTCCCTCAATTTCACCACTTTTTAACACTGAAGGTCACAGACATCACAGAGACGAGACTTCCGTGAGGAGGACAGCTGGTAAGAGGGAGGAGTAAACCGCTGAGATATGAGAGGAATGCATCTGAGAGAGAGAGGGTATCTGAAAAACCGTAAAAGAGACCGAGAGCTGCGAAAAATTAAACAAAAGAATGAAAAATGAAACTTTACGTTGCTTAGCCAAAGTTACACCCGTTTAAACTGGTTAGACGTACAGAGGGCTTATGGAATCTGGCATATCGGCTTTGTTACTGGAAGAGCCAGAACTTTGACAGATCATCTTAAACTAGATTAGTCAATGAAGTAAAAATATTGCAATGCAATGAAAGTTTTAAGTGTCCAGAAACTTTTTTTTGTGCCACTGTATAGCCATTCCCTTTGGGTTTATAAGGAAGTTCAATGCAATAATTTAGGTTGACGTGTGTAACTCCAAGAGGAAGTCGTCTTTGCTCAATAACAAAGCAGTTATTATCAGGTCCCTGAGTTTCAGACCTCAGAGGAGAACAGCAAGTCCTTTATCTCCTTGAGACAACAGCAGCTGTTCTTGCAGGTCAATGGTTTCCACAAGACATACTGATACAACATCTTGACTGCTTCTGTGCAACCCTGTCCTATTGACCATGGTGTCTGTTAGCAAAGTGGATAAAATTTCAAAAAGTCATTCAAGGTTCTGTCACACAAAAGTACAATGCCATAATAAAATAACACAATAAAGGGAGTCTCTGGAGACATTCTGACCCTTGCATTGAGTGAGCAGGCTACACAAGGCAGAGGAAACACTTTTGTTACTGACCCAGTTTTTAGAGCAAGAAAAGAAATGTCAGCCAGGCCAAGTTCCATTCCCTCATACAGATAACTGCCAACAAAGCAGGAAGTATACAGGAAACGCAGGCGCTCAAAACACACTAAGGAGGAAGAAAAAGGGAGAACAAAACCAGTCATAAGGGTCAATTTTTTGAAATTGAGATTTATACACCATCTGAAAGCTGAATAAATTGTTAGGATAGGACAATATTTGGCTGAGATACAACTATTTGAAAATTTGACCCATACAATGTATTGTTGGCTATTGCTACAAATATACCCCAGCGACTTAAGACTGGTTTTGTGGTCCAGGGTCACATATAACAATATAATTCTTGAGCAGCAAATCAGCATATAATCCTGAAGGATAATGTGGTACTAAAGACTGGCGTAATGGCTGCTGAAAATTCAGCTTTGCATCAAATAATAAATTACATTTTAAAATATATTGAAATAGAAAACCGTTATTTTAAGTTTTAATAAAATTTCACAATATTACAGTTTTGACTGTATTTTTGATTAAATAAATGCCGCTTTGGTGAGCATAAGAAACTTCTTTCAGAAACATTTAACCAATCTTACCGACCCCAAACTAAACGATAGTGTATGTTAAAGGAGAGACCAGGGCTAGTAGCACATGTTAAATGTTAAGTATAAGGTTTTGAGTAAAAAGGTTTCAGTCTTAAACTGCTGCATAGACTTTATCTCTATTATAAGTTGCAGTTTTGTTGTCATCACCTCTTTAAGGCCCAACATGGATAAAAAAATGAAGAGTCCAAGACCATATTTTCTATGGCTTAAATGAGCTGGTCCCAATCAGCACTTTTTTAAATATGTTTTATACCTTTTAAGCATTCAGTGGATGAGCCTCGTTTTATTTTATTATTTTATTTTGTCTTGACTGGGATCACGAGCGTGTTAGTCAGGCTGTTCAACTGGAATCTTGTTGTTTTGCCATAAGGCCTGCAAGAAGAACCAGTTCATCATGGGAGGGTTTCCTTATTTTCTGTCAGACTTTTTCTTCAATCTCTTACACAGTACAAGTCACCTTTCTTAATTTTTCAAATTGTAACAATTTGTATCTCATGTTGTATAACTCTGTATTTGGCTGCACCATTTTAAGGAAAGACTTGGCAAGTAGTTAATTAGCTTCTCTTAAAGGAATGTGTAGTGAGGAAATATCGTTTAGCTTTATTTATCCAATAAGCAGCCTAAAAATGTTTTTCAATATTTCTTCCTTTTAACATATTTAATCTTGTTATGGTTGAGTACATTCATAAGAACAGGAAACATGATGAATAAATAATTCTGAAGTATGATAATATCTTTAAATATGTAAATGAAATTACTAATCTAGGCTTATTGTGTTTCAAGTAGGCTTACCACTAAGACTCTCTGCTTTTATTTTTCTCTCTCTCTCTCTTTGTAGATAATGGCAAGAGTGTCAGTTGGCTGCTGGGACGAGATGGAGATGTACAGGTCATTGTCATTGGAGAGATGGATGAGCTCAAATCCTCCAAGATCATCTATTCAGGGTTTGGGGAGAGAAAAACGGCCAGCGTCCTTAACAATTCACAGTATGGATGTTGTGCTGCTACTGAATAAAAACAAATTATATTTCATGCTATAAACCACCTATAATATGAGCTTTGGTATCATTAAAATTGCATTTATTTTACTAATACACAGTAATAAATACAATAATAAATACACTGCCCGTCCAAAAAAAAAGTCTCACACTCTAATATTTAATTGGACCGCCTTTAGCTTTGATTACGGCACACATTCACCGTGGCATCGTTTTGATAAGCTTCTGCAATGTCACAAAATGTATTCCCATCCAGAGTTGCATTAATTTTTCGCCAAGATCTTGTATTGATGATGGGAGAGTCGGACCGCTGCGCAAAGTCTTCTCCAGCACACCCCAAAGATTCTCAATGGGGTTAAGTTCTGGACTCTGTGGTGGCCAATCCATGTGTGAAAATGAGGTCTCATGCTCCCTGAACCACTCTTTCACAATTTGAGCCCGATGAATCCTGGCATTGTCATCTTGGAATATGCCCGTGCCATCAGGGAAGAAAAAAAACATTGATGGAATAACCTGGTCATTCAGTATATTCAGGTAGTCAGCTGACCTCATTCTTTGGGCACATAACGTTGCTGAACCTAGACCTGACCAACTGCAGCAACCCCAGATCATAGCACTGCCCCCACAGGCTTGTACGTTAGGCACTAGGCATGATGGGTGCATCACTTCATCCGCCTCTCTTCTTACCCTGATGCGCCCATCACTCTGGAACAGGGTAAATCTGGACTCATCAGACCACATGACCTTCTTCCATTGCTCCAGAGTCCAATCTTTATGCTCCTCACTGATAAGTGGTTTTCTTAAGGCTACACAGCTGTTTAGTCCCAATCCCTTGAGTTCCCTTCGCATTGTGCGTGTGGAAATGCTCTTTATATAATAGCTCTTACTTTCACTATTAAACATAGCCGTGAGTTCTACTGTTGTTTTTTTTACGATTTGATTTCACCAAACGTTTAAGTGATCGCCGATCACGATCATTCAAGATCCAGGTGGTGATTTTTTTTGGGACGGGCAGTGTATAATTTACATATAATTTACACTACTGTTCAGATGTTTGGGGTCAGTGCTTTATTTATGTATTTGTATGCTCACCAAGGGTAAATTTGTTTATCAAAAGTACAGTAACAGTAATCAGTAAAATAGATAAAACTCATATACTTGTAATATATTTTTAAATGTAATTTATTCCTGTGATAGCAAACCTTAATTTTCAGTCTTCATTATCACATGATCCTTCAGAAATAATTCTAATATGCTGATTTGGGAAACATTGCATATAATTTATTATTTTATTTATTTTTATAGAAACTTTCCTTTTTCAGGAAAGTTGTAAAAAACCGTGTTAATTATAACTGAAATATTTTGCAACTTTATATATGTCTGTCGTCACTTTTAATTAATTTAATGCATCCCTCCTGAAGCAAAGTTTTTTTTTTTTGTTTTTTCTGACCCGGTAGTGTAAATAAATGTATGTAATTTAACAATTTTTATGTTTTCATTTCTCTTATTTCTCAGGGTGTATAAACATATCAGAATAAAACTAATGAGCACATCTGTAATGAATATCTGAAATATATTCTGTCATGAAGAAAACGTGTTTGACTGTGAAGGGCGTATATTTGTGTGTTGTGTTTTCACATGTCTTGTCATGTATTTCAGCAACCAGCCCAGCACTTTGAAGAGCAACTTGATAAACCGAACATCAGCAGAACCTGTACGATCAGGGCGAGAAAACCTTCCTCCTAAAGTACATTCAAGAGTTCAGCTCAACTTTAAGGTGTGTTGCTCACGTGCGTGTGTTTGTTTACTTCCACATTTGCTCAACTCTCAAATCGGTGCCGCTGTGTATTCATGCGGCTGTGTGTGTAGGTGACCTTCCTGTTGCCGCCATTAATCTCGGACACAGCCGAGGGGCAGCGAGACGGACTTTCTCCACAGGGAGAATCATCGTTCAACAGCCAAATAAATCACAACCTCCATCTCTCCCTCTTTTTGCTCCTTCCTTTCCCCTTTCCTCCTTTTTTCATTCCCTTCTCCTCCAGTATTCCTTTTCATCCTTTCAACAAAAAAAACCTCCCACACCCACCCACCCCTCCATCTCTCAGGCACAACAACTCTTTCATTGCGCAGCTCTTTATGGCTCCATCTCTCTGCTCATGTATTAATATGTTTGTCTGTGTGTGGCCAGTTGGCGTCTGTGCGATTTTTGAACTGACAGACAGTCCAACTTATGCGGTAACACCGTGTCCTTAACAGGAATGATGCGACAATTTTCCAACCATGTGAAAAGCAATTTGAAGCAGTCTGAGGTGATGAAAACGTATTTGACTTGATATATAATGCACTGTTATGAAAAGCAGGATTTCAAACCAATGAGATTTTAGTGTGGGCGGGGCCACCCGTCACAATGCCGTAGAAATATGTAGACTTGATCAACAGAATTTCTTGTAGGTTAGGACACAAGTGCTGTGATGTCATCTTTAATTAATGTGTGTGAGTTTTACTGTGTCTTGGTCAGGATCGCGGAAACAAAGTGTTTTAAAACGGTCTGTCAAAGGTTTTCACTCTATATGTGGAGATCTCCCCACCTTCTCTTTCCTGTTATACTAAGGTAGGTGGGTGGGGGGGTTGGGGGCTAGCACTAGGGTTTCCATGGCAACACCGTGCACAGCAAACGCACTCCTGGGAGGAGATGTGCTGGCCAGTATCACCACGCTATGATCCTCTACTTGCTAAACAAACATCTGTCCCTGTACATCGGCACATGTGGCTCATGGTTGCCAATTAGTGAAGAGCCGCACAAGAGTCACAAAAAAACATCTGAACGCCTTCAGATTTTTAACTGATCATAAAGTAGATGGGCTAATATGATTATTGCATCAGCTTTTATTATGATAAAATGATACATAGGAGTGTGGAAGAGTTTTGCTCAGTCTGAAGTCTTTTTGTTTTCACAGGACAACAGTGACAAAGAGTTAAGGACTCTGGCGCCTCCACAGGTGTGTTTTGGTATTGCAGCAGATATGATGTTCAACAATGAGTGTGATGTTTTGTCACAACACAATACTTTAAAATGAGTGCAGTCTATTTTGTAAATGTCTTCTCATAATATTCTGCAGATGCCTGTAAATGAAGAAAAGCCATCAGCACCTTTAGAAAATGTAAGTACCTTGATTAATATGTGACCCTGGACCACAAAAAAGTCTTAAGCCGCTGGGGTATATTTGTAGCAATAGCCAAAAATACATCGTATGGGTCAAAATTATTGATTTTTCTTTTATGCCAAAAATCATTAGGATATTAAATAAAGATCATGTTCCATGAAGATATTTTGTAAATTTCCTACTGTAAATATATTAAAACTTAATTTTTGATTAGTAATATGCATTTACTAAGAATTTCATTTGGACAACTTTAAAGGCGATTTTCTCAATACTTCAATACAATAATTCCAGATTTTCAAATAGTTGTATCTCAGCCAAATATTGTCCTATCCTAACAAACCATACATCAATGGAAAGCTTATTTATTCAGCATTCAGATGATGTAAATATATGTTCTATAATCTATTTTATGACTGGTTTTGTGGTCCAGGGTCACATATGTGTATTAGAACAAGTATAGTTTAGTAGAGCTGTTTTCATACCTTTTTTTTCATAAATATATCGGTGATGAAAAATAACATTGGACATTTTTGAAAATAAGGCATTCCAGTAACTGACTAAGAACCTTTTCATTGCCGTTAAAGTGAAATATCTGAACCTAAACATAGGAGCCTGATAAAATAATCATTTAAAAATCTTAGACTGACTTAGAGGTTTTGCATCTGAAGTCTCTCTCTCTCTCTCTCTCTCTCTCTCTCTCTCTCTATATATATATATATATATATTAGGTATAGAAGTTTTTGGTACAGGGAATTGAAACTCTTCACAATTCCAAGTAATTT
This sequence comes from Sinocyclocheilus rhinocerous, assembly GCF_001515625.1. NCBI lineage: Eukaryota > Metazoa > Chordata > Actinopteri > Cypriniformes > Cyprinidae > Sinocyclocheilus > Sinocyclocheilus rhinocerous. The sequence continues at coordinate 167,192 of NW_015667272.1, forward strand.
TTCACAACCACAGCCCCGTCAGACTCATGTGATATGCTATATGACCACAGAGATCTTATTTAGGCTACAGGCCGCTGGAAAGTCCCGCTATCTAACAGCCTCTGTTCATTGACATTACTGCCGTTTACCACAGAGCGGATCAGCATATTATGAATTCTCTGTCCTTTCTTTCTTTCTGTCTGCCTGTCTGCCTTTTTTTTCTGGAAATACTAAAACTATTTTAATTTTAAAACCGTGAATGTTTTTCTTAAATGTGTAAGAAATATTTATTCTGCACTCATGCACTAATATTAAGAAATTATGAATATACTAATTTAATTTAATTTAGTTATACATTTATTTAATTGAATACATTTTATATAAATAATAATGATGATGATAATAATAATAATGTAATTTGTGATGTTAAAAATTAATTATAAAAAAAAAAACCTGTTAATATTAAATGGGTCAGCATATATTCGACAGTGTAGTCTCGTCTACACTGACACCAACACATTCTAATTTTGTCGCGTCATCTGCTTGCGGTGTAAACATGGTGTCTGTGCAAAGGAATGTCCTCCCCAGAATGTCGGTGGTCTCTTCTGGCACTCTGCTCCGGGTTGGAGGGGGGCCGGAGGTCAGAGCAGCTGTCCTTGTGCTGTCATCTTGAGATCCTTTTACCCTCAGCTGTCGCTCTCTGCCACTCCGATCACACCTGTCTCAGACTCTTGACCCCACAACAGCTGAACACAACACACACTTTACACACTGTTTTAGATGAGTGTGCAAGCATGAATCTAAAACTAGTTCTTTCCGAGTTGGTCTGCTTTGCAGCAAATCAGAACATGTCATGCAATTATTATTCATGAGCAACCTGATAATTAGTGTCCCTCCCAATTTTTGTATCATTCCCACACCCAGAAGAATAAAACTCATGATGTATATATGTAAGCCTGATTGATTGAGATATATAAAACATATTGTAGCTCGTCTGAAATGCTGAAGGACGGTATGGAGCATTGCTCTCAGTGTGTGGCCTGTGTGTCAGAGAGCATGAGGACAGTCAGGCTGTGTGTGCTCTGCAGGAGGACCTGAGAGCCCAGGGGCTGATTTGGGTCCCTGAGTTCTTCAAGAGCAGATGGTTGATAAAGTTGATCAGGGAATTAAAGCGGGCGAGACGGCGCGCCTGTCAGTCACAGATGGGATGGGATTGTGGGACTGTCCCCTGGGGTTTGGGCAGGGACCTCTCTTTCCCTCTTTTTTTCATTTCTCTCTCTTTCCATCACAAATTGATCCCTTAATATCCACAAGCCCCTGGGCAGGGCAAGTCCTTGCACATCACACGTTTCTCTTCCATCTCGTGTGTGTGTGTGTGTAAACACTAAACACAGTCTGTGCTTCTTACAGTCCAGGCTTGCAATATCTGTTATCTTTGGCAGCTCCAGATGTATTTTGTTTTGTTTTTAATTTTATATTAGGCCATTTTGTTTCATATTTCATTTATAAGCTATTTTATGTATTGTTTTTCAGCAAAATGTTATTTATTTATTATAAGCTGTTAGTAAGGCTACTATTGATTTTAGATTATTTTATTGGCTGATCTATTTTATTTTAGACTTTCATTTATTTTAGGCTGTTTTATTTGAGGTCATTTTTAGGCTACTAAATTTTATTTTAAGCTATTTTATTCTTTGTTATGTTTAGGCTACTATATATTTTCAAAGCTATTATTTATGTTTTGTTTTTTTAGGCTACTGTATTTTATTGTAAGCTAATTTATTTTTAAGATGCTTTATTGTAGGTTCTTTTTAGGCTACAATATTGTATTTTAGTCTAATTTAGGCTATTTAATTTTTTAGGCTGTTTATTTTAGTTTTCACTTAGGCTAATGTGTTTTATTTTAGGCTATTTTATTTTTTAAATAAAAAAAAAAATAGAAAGTGTTATTGTTCAGAGCTTAATCCGTTATGGCCCAGGAGATCTGAAAAACTCACTGGATTATCAGCTTTGTCTTAGATATTCCTCCTAAAATTCCTTAGGACAAATATGAGACGGATGAGATGCTTGTTGACTTGATGTGAATATCATACACCAGGTAATTTGGTCTGGGAAGAATCTGATATTTGACTTGATAGTCAAATCTCTGCTCACGGTTTGTAACATTGCTGAGATCTTTTTAAACATTATAGGAGACATGTGAAATAGCTGTGGTCAGTTTCTCAGGAGACAAATCTGAGAAGTGTGAGATTTTAGCTGAAGTTCCCATTTGCTCTATATTTAATCTTGTATAGTCTACAAGAAATAATCAAGACATTAACAAGATATCGTCTGTGGGTTTTTTCTTCCTTTCCCCTATGGGAGGTTTTAGGACAGTAACATAGTGCTCGGTTTAAAACCGAAGCTGGATATACAGTCCAACTTGTACTTCTTTTATAAATGGTTTATTTGTTTCTATGGCAGGTATCCCATCAGCCTCAGGAGTCCAAAGAGGAGGCTGAGTCAGTACACTCGGAGGATGACTCAGCACTCTTGTCCTCAATTTGCTATCGGGCCCACTCGAGATCTTGCCTCTTGACACCCTCGGCTCTCAGCAGACCTGGCCATACAGACAAGGAGGACAGGACGACCAATCAGCTGCCTGACACCTCCAGACTCCGCCCCCAAGACACCCCCAAACCACAGATCAACAGAGGTGAGAGTCTGCTGTTTATGAATCCTTCCAGACTCCCAGTGTGTGTGTGTGTGTGTATATATTCTATTCCAATTGTGTGTGTGTGTGTGTGTGTGTGTGTGTGTGTGTGTATGTATAATTCCTTAGTCAGGGAAAATTTTTGCTGATCTTTCCTTTGCTAATCTGAGCATGAATGGTTTTATTTGACACTGGCATCACATTCACTGTAATGCTGGTTTCCATGACTTTTACAGTAAGACATTTGATTTCATTTTAATGCAGTTTGTGAGAGAGGTTTATAAGTGGCCATAAAATAAAACGGCAATGAATATATTATATTTTGCTGAAAGAATATAATGACAATAAAGCACATTTTGTTATTACCATAAGAATTATATTTTCATTAATGTAATATGAAAAAACAATTTATATAATATGAGAAGAATATTAATGTGCTATGTAGCCTTTAATTATGCTTTTTAATAAAAATAAATAAGTCTTATTTTATGGTAAATGAGAATTATCATTGAAAATAATAAGAATAGTATAAGTGAAATGTCAGGATGCATTACAGTAATCAGAATTAAGAGGAATTAATTGTCCTTCTAAAGGTTTATTTTCATACTAGGTCTCATTTTTATGCAAAATATAATGTACTTTTTTTATAAATTGTAGAGTATTATTGTGCTATATAGCCTCATAAAAACTCTTGTTTTACTGTAATGCAGTCTTCATTACCTTACAGTACAGGAAATGAGAATCATCATGGGAAAATAATAACAGTGCAAGTGAAATGCCAGGATGATGCATTACAGTAATGAGAATTGGAGGGAATTAATTGCCCTTAATTGTAAAGGTTTATTTTCATACTAGGTCACTTTTTTTATTTTTATTTATTTATTTTTTTTAAATGCAATTGCTTTTTTGGGGTTAAATATGAGTCCGACATTTCTTGTCAGCTTTCACAAGATCGCCCTTTTACAAATAAAAATGAAATTCAGAATATAATAGAGATTTTTTGAAAAGACGTGTTACTGGAAGCTTTATGATCTGGCAGGTCTTTTTCTAACAACAGGAATAAAGAGGTTTAAAGGCAGAAACAAATGTCTTTGAAATATTATGACTGATTTCCTTGGCTGCTCATTTGTTTGAAATCTCTTCTAGTTCGTTTTAAAAACGATATCTTGATCATCTCCTGGGTGGTTTTTAATGACCATTTGTTCTAAACACTATCCTGGTGGTGTGAATCACCTCAACAGATGTTATGACTCACTCAAAAAGCTCAAATTACGCCATCCAGTGTGTGTTATTAGGGATTACACTTCTGTAGTTTCTATCGACGCCCCCTGCTGGACACACACATGAAATGCAACCTATAAACTCTCCCAAAGCCCTCACATTACCTAGGCCAGGTAAGGTTAAACGAGCACTTTTTGATCTAGAGATCATCCAGACTACATATTGTTGTAATTCAATGCTTGTAAAAATAAAACTCTGTAGAATGTGTGGATAACTACATGGGAATGTTTCATCTGTGTGAGCGTTTAACTTTGTAGTGGGATCAAGAGCGTGTAAGTCAAAGGAATGTGTGCGAATAGCGTGTATGTTCATCCTGGCATGTGCGTAAAAGCAACAGCTTCCCACAGCTGCTTGCTTCGTCTCTGCATGCACGTGTGTGTGTGTGTGTGTGTGTGTGTGTGCTTCCCTTCTCTTCACCTTCAGAGGGAAGGACACACATTCCAGCGCTGCTTCCCGACTCTGGCCCTGGGCGACGCTCGGCCGGAGCTGATAAGTGACAGGGCCCCCAGCCTCCGCTCGGGCCCCCTCCCCACCTCCTCCTGGCAGCCGTGACCCCCCCGCGGCCTGGCTCAGCGCACAGACGTGCCGCTCCGGAATTCTGCCCTCTGCCCCACTTCTAAGAGGTGGGGGCATTTAAAGAGATAGCATGCTTTTGTGGCTCATCTGTTCTGTCTGCATAAGATGACTGTGAAATTGGAAACATACTGTCGAATGCATTCTCGCTTTCACAGACACGCCCGGCAGTTATTGACAGGGCAAACAGAGAGCGGTTTTCGTTGCGATCAGGTGCTTACAGGCTTTGTCACAAGTGATTGCACGGCGAGGCCAGCGGGGGCAGTTTTGGCCGGCCTGGACAGAGTTTGGTTTCAGCTTTTTTTTTTGTTTGACAGCTCTGTGAAAGCGTCTCAGGTTCGGAGAGGTTATGGGAGGATGGAAAACGGCAAACGCCGCTTATTATTTTTATATTTTTGAAGAGAATTTTCTAGACCATCGAGATTTGCATGCGTCATTACTACTACTACTACTACTACTATTATTATTATTATTATTATTTTGAAGACATCATTTTTATTTTTATTTTAAAATATTTATTTAATTATTTTAGGACCCTTAAGAGATTGCATTAAGACAGTTTCCTGATGAATAAGCAGTCTTAGTACTTTTAAAATAATTGTTTTAAATGTATTAATATATTTGTTGTATCGTCTTTATTTTTTACAATTTGTTTTTATTTATTTATTTTGTCAAATGGTTGTTTTCATGTGATTTACCCAAGTAATAGGTTAATGAGAGAGAGAAGAAAAAACAAGGTCGAGAAAGAGAGAGAGGAAGGGGGGGAGGGCAGAAAGAAGAAGATGGGGCAGAACTTGAGAAGCATGTGACTTAAATAAGAAATGCATCAAACACATGTGGGTCATATTTTACCCCCCAAAAACCAAAAGGAAAAACAAATTATATATATAATTATTATTATATATATATTTTTCAGGTTTTTGCTTTATAAATTACCATTATTTCTATATTATATTTGTATTATTATCTAGATAAAATATTAATTATTATTTTTATATTTTTGAAGAGAATTTTCTAGACCATCGAGATTTGCATGCGTCATTACTACTACTACTACTACTATTATTATTATTATTATTATTATTATTATTATTATTATTAGACATGTGGGGGCGTGTTTAAACGAGGCATTTTAGGAGGGCGTGGACGAGTCTTAACTTTTATAAAGAATATCTCTTTGGGTTTGAGACTTTAGTCTTTGCAACTTTAGGGATCTTATCTATTCACGAACGGCTTGTAACACTCCAAAGAGAAAGGAAAACTTGAAATTGCATCATATGACCCCTTTAAGGGTGATGTTTTGTGATTCAGTACTGGGACATTTCCACTGACACAGCCACATGTGGGTTCGTGTCTTTGACCAGGGTGTGTGAGTATGCGTGTGAGAGAGTTTGCGAGGGGGTAAAATGTGTGTCATAGTTTGTGTGTGTAAAGGAGAAGGGGTATATGTGTTTGTGAGAGCGAGCGAAAGAGAGCGGACGCACTCACACATCTGTGTCCCCTGGGGACGTGGCTAAAAATAAGCAGCTCCTCAAGCCTTCTGGTGTCTGAGCAGCGTCTGTCTGCTCTCCGCCGCCATCCCTGCGGCCCTCCTCTCCTCATCTTCCATCCCTCCATCTCTCAATTACACACACACACACAGTATAACCGCACACATACGCACAGTCTTACGCACCCATAACGTGTACACATACACACACACACACACACCAACTACACCCAGCTGCGTCCCTGCTCTACTTCCTGCGCCGACGACCTCCGGTCTGGCAGTCTGCAGCCCAGGAAAAAAGAGCCAGAGACACTGAAACGGGGCGGGGAAAAAAAAGGATAGAAGAGAGTGCGAAGAGAAGAAGCGAAAAATTTAGTGAGGGAAAAGTGTAAGAATGTTTTGAAGTTGTCACCTATAAAAACAGACCTTGAAGGTCATAAGTCCTTGTCTCATCGCACTCTCTCTCTCTCTCTCCATTTGCAGGTGATTTCCGAGTGGTCGCTGCCTCTAAACGGGCGTTTTCTGTGGATGTGGGGTCTGAGGTAGTTGAGGAGAGCTGTTTGGGACGAGGACGGGTTGCTCAGCTCATGAAAACCTTCAGTGTGTCCAGTGAGTCTCCGCCCTCCCAAACGCCGCCCCATGGCAACAAACCTCCAATCCCAGAAAAGCCTACCCACTTGAGGCTCCGCCCCTCACCCTCTCTCAGGTAAACAAGGGACCAACCCCAAGGGATGCAAGCCAGGGGTCTTCTTCAGTGGCTACATTTGAAGGGTGTGGGTGCTTAGACTCTCTCAGGAACTTGAATGTTTTGTTACCAAAGTGACGTAAAATAATATATATATTTTTTTTTATATTAATGTTTTTCTTTATTTTTGATTTTTTACATGGTATGAGTGGTTTGTAAAACTGTTCAGCAGGAATGAAACATCAGTCATATAGCTACATCGCTCAAACTTTCGGCAGTAGTGTTGACCTGGCTGTATCAATAAACTGCACTTAGATGCATGTTTACAAGTGTGTTTCTGTCTTAAAGGGTCACATGAAATCTTAATTACCAGTATAAGACTGAGTAAACTCCAAACAAAACCAAATCATACTAAACTAAAGTTAGTCATCCCATTAGTCTGTTTTATGCATTTTGCTTCCTTGCATCATGAAGGCTGGAGCATGTATGAAGGTATAAGTGATCAAACTATGTTTTTGCTTTTTTGCAATATCTAGAGGGCAGGGTGGCCAATATTATGCCCATATTTACTGTACATTACAATTTCTATATAGCAATTAAGATGTATAGAAAGTGGCTGGATTGAATTGCACAAACATTTTATACAGTATTTACTCGATTCACTAAAAATATCAGAAAATTCACTGACCAAGTTACATTTTGGAACTGACACTACATGGAATGACCAACTGTGCCAAATATCTGATATGTTGGTCTATAAGTGCTGGTTTTCTCATAGCCATACCTTTACTTTGAGGTTGATGGTCTTATTGTATTCAAATTTTCCATTTTTGGTAATCAGGTCAGTAGGGCAATGGTCACTTTCATGTATTTTGTTTTCTCACGGTCACATTTGCTTGCACTTAATTCTGTTTTTTTACGTGTTGTGATCTGGAAGAGTTTATATAATTACTCTGTATAAGGCTTGAATGTCCTGTCCACACATTCAGGATAAGTGTGGGATATTGTTTACTGTAATAAAATGATCAAACCTCCTTCAGCTTCTGGTTACAATTTTATCCTCAGTGGCTTGACAGGCTTCAGGCTGTGTTTATGTTCAACATGTGCTTATGACAAGCATTTACTGGAGTCATCTGAGGTCAAGTCATGCAGCCAAGAACATTTCATATCCTCTTCACTGCACATCTAATTAGAATATATAATGGTTTTTGTGCAATAAATTACTGTGAATCATGCATGAAAGAGCTGACGGGCTTACAAGTTGTATAGATTGTAAATACTGCACACATCAAAAGCCTTTTAGCTGCCTTTGGTAGTCTGGCTATAGAGTGAGCTCTTCTCTTGGATGCCCCCTGCTTGTTGATCACAGTAAAACAGAGAAAGTTGTAAAAATAAGTGAGGGTATCAAGTCAGATAAAAGTACACAATAACACTTCATGTTTATAATAAATAAATTGTAAGAGAGTCATTAAAACACTTACATAACACTACTGTACTTATCACTAAAACTTACACTAGGACTTACTATTTGAGCTTTCATTCAGTCTGCTGGCTGCCAAATGCCTCTGCCTCTAGTTTTAAAGGGGTGGTTCACTGGGTTTTTTTCTAGGCTAGATTGTGTTTATGGGGTGCAGTCTAACATGTGTTAATGTTTTTTTTTATTTTTTTTTAAACATTATTTTTCACATAATTTACCTTTATTCCACACCGCTCTGTCCCTTCTCTGAGAAACGCGCTGATCATTTCTGCATTTATGAAGCCCCTCCCTCAGAAATAGGCGATGGGCTCTGATTGGTTAGCTAGCCCATTGTGTTGTGATTGGCTAAACCGCCTCTAGTGTGCATCTAAATGCCCCGCCCCTCACCTCAGCGGCATGTGCTCCGGTTGTATTGTAAACAACATCGTCGTTAATATCGCTTAACAGTTCGATTGAGAAGCAGAGGATATTATTGAAGAGGATCGTGTAGAACCTGTGCAAGCACAGTAGGCCTATGTTTTTTGTGTTGTTGTTGTCTCATACTTTTAGATATGCTGTCATTTGTAAATGCTACTGCTTATGTTAGCTTTTAATATAAGGTTTTATCCTGATTAAAGCTTTAATACAGTACGGCAACTGCACGCGCATCCATGTTTAATGCTTCTCATAGCTATGTGAAAATAAGTGTATAATTGGAACAGTTCATTGTTGGAGCTGAGCTGAATGAGAGAGAGAGAGAGAGAGATGCAGAGCATGTGTAGAGCAGGGGAATGCGAGGAACAGTATTGAGAATTGCTGCTTTTTAGAACATTGATTTTGAAACTTGTGAATCCATTAGAATCGTTAGAAGACAGAATCACGATTCATATATGAATAGATTTTTACGTGCACCTCTAGTTTTCTCTTCCTATTCTCTAAAGCAGCGCAGCATGGCCTCGCCCCCTTTGCTGCCTTTTCCTAACATGTCTACTTTTAAACGAAGTAAGTCATGACGAAAACAAATATTATGTGACAAAGTAATCAGTATGAAACCAACGCGATGTCAAGTCTTGGCCGTCGCCCTCATTATCGCTAATGTGACCACGCCCACGCGCCGATCGCGCTTTTGTTATTACAATAGTCCATGAGAAACACGCGCATGTAAACGCCCACATCACAGCAAACACAGCAGCCACGTTTCCTCAAAGTACACTTTGCTGCTTTTCCATATCATTGCCATACAAAACAAAACTCTTGAAATATAATGATTATGTTCGAACATTTGAGGGGACACGTCCCCAAATTACAATAATGCTACTCCCCAGAGTAACAAGTGTTTTAAGCACAAGTGTTTGTAGATGTTACTGTGAGTTACACAAGATAAATTTTTTCTAAGTGTGTGACATCATCTAGATGTTTAAATGCATCATAGGCCCTGTGTGATCACACACACCAGCTCACTAACCAATCAAAAGATGCGGGCAAATGGAAGCTGGCGCCCAGTCCTGCAACAGTGGATGCAACAATAGCATCGGCTGTTCTCCTATGCACAGAGACGTCGGTGAGTTGTTTTCAGGCAAGTGCGGGAGGCCCCTGGCAAACAGAACCCCCCCCCCCC